>NW_028148564.1:0-32495 GCF_965153285.1 Podarcis tiliguerta
AAAATGGTGCCAAACTGTTGCAAATTCTCCCCTGACAGGTTTGGCGGTGGTAAGCCCCGGGGTCACAACTTCAGCAAAAATCTGAAATTCTCCAATTCACTCAAAAATGGTGCCAAACTGTTGCAAATTCTCCCCTGAAAGGTTTGGCGGTGGAAACAGAAGGCTTTTTATCATAGGACATGAAATCAGCCCTCAATTCTCCAATTCACTCAAAAATGGTGCCAAACTGTTGCAAATTCTCCCCTGAAAGGTATGGCGGTGGAAAAGAAGGCTTTTTATCATAGGACATGAAATCAGCCCTCAACAACTTAACCTGTGTTAGCAAAAATCTGAAATTCCAATTCACTCAAAAATGGTGCCAAACTGTTGCAAATTCTCCCCTGAAAGGCTTGGCGGTGGAAACAGAAGGCTTTTTATCATAGGACATGAAAAACCTGTGAGAAAAATATTTCTAAGCCCAAAAATTTCTAAGCCCCGGGGTCACAATTTCAGCAAAAACCTGAAATTCTCCAATTCACTCAAAAATGGTGAACAGACCTCGACAACTTAGCCTGTGAAAAAAATTTTTTCTAAGCCCCGGGGTCACAAGTTCAGCAACGTTTGGCGGTGGAAACAGAAGGCTTTTTATCATAGGACATGAAATCAGCCCTCAACACTACTCCAATTCACTCAAAAATGGTGCCAAACTGTTGCAAATTCTCCCTCAAAGATGTGGCGGTGGAAACAGAAGGCTTTTTATCATAGGACATGAAATCAGCCCTAAACAACTAAACCTGTGGGGAAAAAAATTTCCAAGCACCGGGGTCACAACTTCAGCAAAAATCTGAAATTCTCCAATTCACTCAAAAATGGTGCCAAACTGTTGCAAATTCTCCCCTGAAAGGTTTGGCGGTGGAAACAGAAGGCTTTTCATCATAGGACATGAAATCAGCCCTCAACAACTTAACCTGTGAAAAAAAATTTTCTAAGCCCCGGGGTCACAACTTCAGCAAAAATCTGAAATTCTCCAATTCACTCAAAAATGGTGCCAGACTTTTCCAAATTCTCCCCTGAAAGGTTTGGCAGTGGAAACAGAAGGCTTTTTATCATAGGACATGAAATCAGACCTTGACAACTTAACCTGTGAAAAAAAAATTTCTAAGCCCCGGGGTCACAACTTCAGCAAAAATCTGAAATTCTCCAATTCACTCAAAAATGGTGCCAAACTGTTGCAAATTCTCCCCTCAAAGATTTGGCGGTGGAAACAGAAGGCTTTTTATCATAGGACATGAAATCAGCCCTCAACAACTAAACCTGTGGGGGAAAAAATTTCTAAGCCCCGGAGTCACAACTTCAGCAAAAATCTGAAATTCTCCAATTCACTCAAAAATGGTGCCAAACTGTTGCAAATTCTCCCCTGAAAGGTTTGGCGGTGGAAACAGAAGGCTTTTTATCATAGGACATGAAATCAGCCCTCAACAACTTAACCTGTGAAAAAAAAAAATTCTAAGCCCCCGGGGTCACAACTTCAGCAAAAGTCTGAAATTCTCCAATTCACTCAAAAATGGTGCCAAACTGTTGCAAATTCTCCCCTGAAACGTTTGGCGGTGGAAACAGAAGGCTTTTTATCATAGGACATGAAATCAGCCCTCAACAACTAAACCTGTGGAAAAAAAATTTCTAAGCCCCGGGGGTCACAACTTCAGCAAAAATCTGAAATTCTCCAATTCACTCAAAAATGGTGCCAAACTGTTGCAAATTCTCCCCTGAAAGGTTTGGCGGTGAAAACAGAAGGCTTTTTATCATAGGACATGAAATCAGCCCTCAACAACTTACCCTGTGAAAAAAAAAAAATTCTAAGCCCCGGGTCACAACTTCAGCAAAAATCTGAAATTCTCCAATTCACTCAAAAATGGTGCCAAACTGTTGCAAATTCTCCCCTGAAAGGTTTGGCAGTGGAAACAGAAGGCTTTTTATTATGGGACATGAAATCAGACCTTGACAACTTAACCTGTGAAAAAAAAAATTTCTAAGCCCCGGAGTCACAACTTCAGCAAAAATCTGAAATTCTCCAATTCACTCAAAAATGGTGCCAAACTGTTGCAAATTCTCCCCTGAAAGGTTTGGCGGTGGAAACAGAAGGCTTTTTATCATGGGACATGAAATCAGCCCCCAACAACTAAACCTGTGAAAAAAAAAATTTCTAAGCCCCGGGGTCACAACTTCAGCAAAAATCTGAAATTCTCCAATTCACTCAAAAATGGTGCCAAACTGTTGCAAATTGGCCCCTGAAAGGTTTGGCGGTGGAAACAGAAGGCTTTTCATCATAGGACATGAAATCAGCCCTCAACAACTTAACCTATGAAAAAAAATTTTCTAAGCCCCGGGGTCACAACTTCAGCAAAAATCTGAAATTCTCCAATGCACTCAAAAATGGTGCCAGACTTTTCCAAATTCTCCCCTGAAAGGTTTGGCGGTGGAAACAGAAGGCTTTTTATCATAGGACATGAAATCAGACCTTGACAACTTAACCTGTGAAAAAAAAATTTCTAAGCCCCGGGGTCACAACTTCAGCAAAAATCTGAAATTCTCCAATTCACTCAAAAATGGTGCCAAACTGTTGCAAATTCTCCCCTGAAAGGTTTGGTGGTGGAAACAGAAGACTTGTTATCATAGGACATGAAATCAGGCCTCAACAACTTAACGTGTGAAAAAAAAATTTTCTAAGCCCCGGGGTCACAACTTCAGCAAAAATCTGAAATTCTCCAATTCACTCAAAAATGGTGCCAAACTGTTGCAAATTCTCCCCTGAAAGGTTTGGCGGTGGAAAAAGAAGGCTTTTTATCATGGGACATGAAATCAGACCTTGACAACTTAACCTGTGGAAAAAAAAATTTCTAAGCCCCGGAGTCACAACTTCAGCAAAAGTCTGAAATTCTCCAATTCACTCAAAAATGGTGCCAAACTGTTGCAAATTCTCCCCTGAAAGGTTTGGCGGTGGAAACAGAAGGCTTTTTATCATGGGACATGAAATCAGACCTTGACAACTTAACCTGTGAAAAAAAAAATTCTAAGCCCCGGGGGTCACAACTTCAGCAAAAATCTGAAATTCTCCAATTCACTCAAAAATGGTGCCAAACTGTTGCAAATTCTCCCCTGAAAGGTTTGGCGGTGAAAACAGAAGGCTTTTTATCATAGGACATGAAATCAGCCCTCAACAACTTACCCTGTGAAAAAAAAAAATTCTAAGCCCCGGGGTCACAACTTCAGCAAAAATCTGAAATTCTCCAATTCACTCAAAAATGGTGCCAAACTGTTGCAAATTCTCCACTGAAAGGTTTGGCGGTGGAAACAGAAGGCTTTTTATTATGGGACATGAAATCAGACCTTGACAACTTAACCTGTGAAAAAAAAAAATTTCTAAGCCCCGGAGTCACAACTTCAGCAAAAATCTGAAATTCTCCAATTCACTCAAAAATGGTGCCAAACTGTTGCAAATTCTCCCCTGAAAGGTTTGGCGGTGGAAACAGAAGGCTTTTTAACATGGGACATGAAATCAGCCCCCAACAACTAAACCTGTGAAAAAAAAAATTTCTAAGCCCCGGGGTCACAACTTCAGCAAAAATCTGAAATTCTCCAATTCACTCAAAAATGGTGCCAAACTGTTGCAAATTGGCCCCTGAAAGGTTTGGCGGTGGAAACAGAAGGCTTTTCATCATAGGACATGAAATCAGCCCTCAACAACTTAACCTATGAAAAAAAAATTTCTAAGCCCCGGGGTCACAACTTCAGCAAAAATCTGAAATTCTCCAATGCACTCAAAATGGTGCCAGACTTTTCCAAATTCTCCCCTGAAAGGTTTGGCGGTGGAAACAGAAGGCTTTTTATCATAGGACATGAAATCAGACCTTGACAACTTAACCTGTGAAAAAAAAATTTCTAAGCCCCGGGGTCACAACTTCAGCAAAAATCTGAAATTCTCCAATTCACTCAAAAATGGTGCCAAACTGTTGCAAATTCTCCCCTGAAAGGTTTGGTGGTGGAAACAGAAGACTTGTTATCATAGGACATGAAATCAGGCCTCAACAACTTAACGTGTGAAAAAAAAATTTTCTAAGCCCCGGGGTCACAACTTCAGCAAAAATCTGAAATTCTCCAATTCACTCAAAAATGGTGCCAAACTGTTGCAAATTCTCCCCTGAAAGGTTTGGCAGTGGAAACAGAAGGCTTTTTATCATAGGACATGAAATCAGCCCCCAACAACTAAACCTGTGAAAAAAAAAATTTCTAAGCCCCGGGGTCACAACTTCAGCAAAAATCTGAAATTCTCCAATTCACTCAAAAATGGTGCCAAACTGTTGCAAATTCTCCCCTGAAAGGTTTGGCGGTGGAAACAGAAGGCTTTTTATCATAGGACATGAAATCAGCCCTAAACAACTAAACCTGTGTAAAAAAAAATTTCTAAGCCCCGGGGTCACAACTTCAGCAAAAATCTGAAATTCTCCAATTCACTCAAAAATGGTGCCAAACTGTTGCAAATTCTCCCCTGAAAGGTTTGGCGGTGGAAACAGAAGGCTTTTTATCATAGGACATGAAATCAGCCCTAAACAACTAAACCTGTGTAAAAAAAAATTTCTAAGCCCCGGGGTCACAACTTCAGCAAAAATCTGAAATTCTCCAATGCACTCAAAAATGGTGCCAGACTTTTCCAAATTCTCCCCTGAAAGGTTTGGCGGTGGAAACAGAAGGCTTTTTATCATAGGACATGAAATCAGACCTTGACAACTTAACCTGTGAAAAAAAAATTTCTAAGCCCCGGGGTCACAACTTCAGCAAAAATCTGAAATTCTCCAATTCACTCAAAAATGGTGCCAAACTGTTGCAAATTCTCCCCTGAAAGGTTTGGTGGTGGAAACAGAAGACTTGTTATCATAGGACATGAAATCAGGCCTCAACAACTTAACGTGTGAAAAAAAAATTTTCTAAGCCCCGGGGTCACAACTTCAGCAAAAATCTGAAATTCTCCAATTCACTCAAAAATGGTGCCAAACTGTTGCAAATTCTCCCCTGAAAGGTTTGGCGGTGGAAAAAGAAGGCTTTTTATCATGGGACATGAAATCAGACCTTGACAACTTAACCTGTGGAAAAAAAAATTTCTAAGCCCCGGAGTCACAACTTCAGCAAAAGTCTGAAATTCTCCAATTCACTCAAAAATGGTGCCAAACTGTTGCAAATTCTCCCCTGAAACGTTTGGCGGTGGAAACAGAAGGCTTTTTATCATAGGACATGAAATCAGCCCTCAACAACTAAACCTGTGAAAAAAAAAATTTCTAAGCCCCGGGGGTCACAACTTCAGCAAAAATCTGAAAATCTCCAATTCACTCAAAAATGGTGCCAAACTGTTGCAAATTCTCCCCTGAAAGGTTTGGCGGTGAAAACAGAAGGCTTTTTATCATAGGACATGAAATCAGCCCTCAACAACTTACCCTGTGAAAAAAAAAAAATTCTAAGCCCCGGGGTCACAACTTCAGCAAAAATCTGAAATTCTCCAATTCACTCAAAAATGGTGCCAAACTGTTGCAAATTCTCCCCTGAAAGGTTTGGCGGTGGAAACAGAAGGCTTTTTATTATGGGACATGAAATCAGACCTTGACAACTTAACCTGCGAAAAAAAAAAATTTCTAAGCCCCGGAGTCACAACTTCAGCAAAAATCTGAAATTCTCCAATTCACTCAAAAATGGTGCCAAACTGTTGCAAATTCTCCCCTGAAAGGTTTGGCGGTGGAAACAGAAGGCTTTTTATCATGGGACATGAAATCAGCCCCCAACAACTAAACCTGTGAAAAAAAAAATTTCTAAGCCCCGGGGTCACAACTTCAGCAAAAATCTGAAATTCTCCAATTCACTCAAAAATGGTGCCAAACTGTTGCAAATTGGCCCCTGAAAGGTTTGGCGGTGGAAACAGAAGGCTTTTCATCATAGGACATGAAATCAGCCCTCAACAACTTAACCTATGAAAAAAAAATTTCTAAGCCCCGGGGTCACAACTTCAGCAAAAATCTGAAATTCTCCAATGCACTCAAAAATGGTGCCAGACTTTTCCAAATTCTCCCCTGAAAGGTTTGGCGGTGGAAACAGAAGGCTTTTTATCATAGGACATGAAATCAGACCTTGACAACTTAACCTGTGAAAAAAAAATTTCTAAGCCCCGGGGTCACAACTTCAGCAAAAATCTGAAATTCTCCAATTCACTCAAAAATGGTGCCAAACTGTTGCAAATTCTCCCCTGAAAGGTTTGGTGGTGGAAACAGAAGACTTGTTATCATAGGACATGAAATCAGCCCTCAACAACTTAACCTATGAAAAAAAAATTTCTAAGCCCCGGGGTCACAACTTCAGCAAAAATCTGAAATTCTCCAATGCACTCAAAAATGGTGCCAGACTTTTCCAAATTCTCCCCTGAAAGGTTTGGCGGTGGAAACAGAAGGCTTTTTATCATAGGACATGAAATCAGACCTTGACAACTTAACCTGTGAAAAAAAAATTTCTAAGCCCCGGGGTCACAACTTCAGCAAAAATCTGAAATTCTCCAATTCACTCAAAAATGGTGCCAAACTGTTGCAAATTCTCCCCTGAAAGGTTTGGTGGTGGAAACAGAAGACTTGTTATCATAGGACATGAAATCAGGCCTCAACAACTTAACGTGTGAAAAAAAAATTTTCTAAGCCCCGGGGTCACAACTTCAGCAAAAATCTGAAATTCTCCAATTCACTCAAAAATGGTGCCAAACTGTTGCAAATTCTCCCCTGAAAGGTTTGGCAGTGGAAACAGAAGGCTTTTTATCATAGGACATGAAATCAGCCCCCAACAACTAAACCTGTGAAAAAAAAAATTTCTAAGCCCCGGGGTCACAACTTCAGCAAAAATCTGAAATTCTCCAATTCACTCAAAAATGGTGCCAAACTGTTGCAAATTCTCCCCTGAAAGGTTTGGCGGTGGAAACAGAAGGCTTTTTATCATAGGACATGAAATCAGCCCTAAACAACTAAACCTGTGTAAAAAAAAATTTCTAAGCCCCGGGGTCACAACTTCAGCAAAAATCTGAAATTCTCCAATTCACTCAAAAATGGTGCCAAACTGTTGCAAATTCTCCCCTGAAAGGTTTGGCGGTGGAAACAGAAGGCTTTTTATCATAGGACATGAAATCAGCCCTCAACAACTTAACCTGTGAAAAAAAAAAATTCTAAGCCCCGGGGTCACAACTTCAGCAAAAATCTGACATTCTCCAATTCACTCAAAAATGGTGCCAAACTGTTGCAAATTCTCCCCTGAAAGGTATGGCGGTGGAAAAGAAGGCTTTTTATCATAGGACATGAAATCAGCCCTCAACAACTTAACCTGTGAAAAAAAAAATTCTAAGCCCCGGGGTCACAACTTCAGCAAAAATCTGAAATTCTCCAATTCACTCAAAAATGGTGCCAAACTGTTGCAAATTCTCCCCTGAAAGGCTTGGCGGTGGAAACAGAAGGCTTTTTATCATAGGACATGAAATCAGCCCTCAACAACTAAACCTGTGAGAAAAAAAATTTCTAAGCCCCGGGGTCACAACTTCAGCAAAAATCTGAAATTCTCCAATTCACTCAAAAATGGTGCCAAACTGTTGCAAATTCTCCCCTGAAAGGTTTGGCGGTGGAAAAAGAAGGCTTTTTATCATGGGACATGAAATCAGACCTTGACAACTTAACCTGTGGAAAAAAAAATTTCTAAGCCCCGGAGTCACAACTTCAGCAAAAGTCTGAAATTCTCCAATTCACTCAAAAATGGTGCCAAACTGTTGCAAATTCTCCCCTGAAACGTTTGGCGGTGGAAACAGAAGGCTTTTTATCATAGGACATGAAATCAGCCCTCAACAACTAAACCTGTGAAAAAAAAAATTTCTAAGCCCCGGGGGTCACAACTTCAGCAAAAATCTGAAAATCTCCAATTCACTCAAAAATGGTGCCAAACTGTTGCAAATTCTCCCCTGAAAGGTTTGGCGGTGAAAACAGAAGGCTTTTTATCATAGGACATGAAATCAGCCCTCAACAACTTACCCTGTGAAAAAAAAAAAATTCTAAGCCCCGGGGTCACAACTTCAGCAAAAATCTGAAATTCTCCAATTCACTCAAAAATGGTGCCAAACTGTTGCAAATTCTCCCCTGAAAGGTTTGGCGATGGAAACAGAAGGCTTTTTATTATGGGACATGAAATCAGACCTTGACAACTTAACCTGTGAAAAAAAAAAATTTCTAAGCCCCGGAGTCACAACTTCAGCAAAAATCTGAAATTCTCCAATTCACTCAAAAATGGTGCCAAACTGTTGCAAATTCTCCCCTGAAAGGTTTGGCGGTGGAAACAGAAGGCTTTTTATCATGGGACATGAAATCAGCCCCCAACAACTAAACCTGTGAAAAAAAAAATTTCTAAGCCCCGGGGTCACAACTTCAGCAAAAATCTGAAATTCTCCAATTCACTCAAAAATGGTGCCAAACTGTTGCAAATTGGCCCCTGAAAGGTTTGGCGGTGGAAACAGAAGGCTTTTCATCATAGGACATGAAATCAGCCCTCAACAACTTAACCTATGAAAAAAAAATTTCTAAGCCCCGGGGTCACAACTTCAGCAAAAATCTGAAATTCTCCAATGCACTCAAAAATGGTGCCAGACTTTTCCAAATTCTCCCCTGAAAGGTTTGGCGGTGGAAACAGAAGGCTTTTTATCATAGGACATGAAATCAGACCTTGACAACTTAACCTGTGAAAAAAAAATTTCTAAGCCCCGGGGTCACAACTTCAGCAAAAATCTGAAATTCTCCAATTCACTCAAAAATGGTGCCAAACTGTTGCAAATTCTCCCCTGAAAGGTTTGGTGGTGGAAACAGAAGACTTGTTATCATAGGACATGAAATCAGCCCTCAACAACTTAACCTATGAAAAAAAAATTTCTAAGCCCCGGGGTCACAACTTCAGCAAAAATCTGAAATTCTCCAATGCACTCAAAAATGGTGCCAGACTTTTCCAAATTCTCCCCTGAAAGGTTTGGCGGTGGAAACAGAAGGCTTTTTATCATAGGACATGAAATCAGACCTTGACAACTTAACCTGTGAAAAAAAAATTTCTAAGCCCCGGGGTCACAACTTCAGCAAAAATCTGAAATTCTCCAATTCACTCAAAAATGGTGCCAAACTGTTGCAAATTCTCCCCTGAAAGGTTTGGTGGTGGAAACAGAAGACTTGTTATCATAGGACATGAAATCAGGCCTCAACAACTTAACGTGTGAAAAAAAAATTTTCTAAGCCCCGGGGTCACAACTTCAGCAAAAATCTGAAATTCTCCAATTCACTCAAAAATGGTGCCAAACTGTTGCAAATTCTCCCCTGAAAGGTTTGGCAGTGGAAACAGAAGGCTTTTTATCATAGGACATGAAATCAGCCCCCAACAACTAAACCTGTGAAAAAAAAAATTTCTAAGCCCCGGGGTCACAACTTCAGCAAAAATCTGAAATTCTCCAATTCACTCAAAAATGGTGCCAAACTGTTGCAAATTCTCCCCTGAAAGGTTTGGCGGTGGAAACAGAAGGCTTTTTATCATAGGACATGAAATCAGCCCTAAACAACTAAACCTGTGTAAAAAAAAATTTCTAAGCCCCGGGGTCACAACTTCAGCAAAAATCTGAAATTCTCCAATTCACTCAAAAATGGTGCCAAACTGTTGCAAATTCTCCCCTGAAAGGTTTGGCGGTGGAAACAGAAGGCTTTTTATCATAGGACATGAAATCAGCCCTCAACAACTTAACCTGTGAAAAAAAAAAATTCTAAGCCCCGGGGTCACAACTTCAGCAAAAATCTGACATTCTCCAATTCACTCAAAAATGGTGCCAAACTGTTGCAAATTCTCCCCTGAAAGGTATGGCGGTGGAAAAGAAGGCTTTTTATCATAGGACATGAAATCAGCCCTCAACAACTTAACCTGTGAAAAAAAAAATTCTAAGCCCCGGGGTCACAACTTCAGCAAAAATCTGAAATTCTCCAATTCACTCAAAAATGGTGCCAAACTGTTGCAAATTCTCCCCTGAAAGGCTTGGCGGTGGAAACAGAAGGCTTTTTATCATAGGACATGAAATCAGCCCTCAACAACTAAACCTGTGAGAAAAAAAATTTCTAAGCCCCGGGGTCACAACTTCAGCAAAAATCTGAAATTCTCCAATTCACTCAAAAATGGTGCCAAACTGTTGCAAATTCTCCCCTGAAAGGTTTGGCGGTGGAAACAGAAGGCTTTTCATCATAGGACATGAAATCAGCCCTCAACAACTTAACCTGTGAAAAAAAAATTTCTAAGCCCCGGGGTCACAACTTCAGCAAAAACCTGAAATTCTCCAATTCACTCAAAAATGGTGCCAAACTGTTGCAAATTCTCCCCTGAAAGGTTTGGCGGTGGAAACAGAAGGCTTTTTATCACAGGACATGAAAACAGACCTCGACAACTTAGCCTGTGAAAAAAAAATTTTCTAAGCCCCGGGGTCACAAGTTCAGCAAAAATCTGAAATTCTCCAATTCACTCAAAAATGGTGCCAAACTGTTGCAAATTCTCCCCTGAAACGTTTGGCGGTGGAAACAGAAGGCTTTTTATCATAGGACATGAAATCAGCCCTCAACAACTAAACCTGTGAAAAAAAAAATTTCTAAGCCCCGGGGTCACAACTTCAGCAAAAATCTGAAATTCTCCAATTCACTCAAAAATGGTGCCAAACTGTTGCAAATTCTCCCCTCAAAGATTTGGCGGTGGAAACAGAAGGCTTTTTATCATAGGACATGAAATCAGCCCTAAACAACTAAACCTGTGGGGAAAAAAATTTCCAAGCACCGGGGTCACAACTTCAGCAAAAATCTGAAATTCTCCAATTCACTCAAAAATGGTGCCAAACTGTTGCAAATTCTCCCCTGAAAGGTTTGGCGGTGGAAACAGAAGGCTTTTCATCATAGGACATGAAATCAGCCCTCAACAACTTAATCTGTGAAAAAAATTTTTCTAAGCCCCGGGGTCACAACTTCAGCAAAAATCTGAAATTCTCCAATTCACTCAAAAATGGTGCCAGACTTTTCCAAATTCTCCCCTGAAAGGTTTGGCAGTGGAAACAGAAGGCTTTTTATCATAGGACATGAAATCAGACCTTGACAACTTAACCTGTGAAAAAAAAATTTCTAAGCCCCGGGGTCACAACTTCAGCAAAAATCTGAAATTCTCCAATTCACTCAAAAATGGTGCCAAACTGTTGCAAATTCTCCCCTCAAAGATTTGGCGGTGGAAACAGAAGGCTTTTTATCATAGGACATGAAATCAGCCCTCAACAACTAAACCTGTGGGGAAAAAAATTTCTAAGCCCCGGAGTCACAACTTCAGCAAAAATCTGAAATTCTCCAATTCACTCAAAAATGGTGCCAAACTGTTGCAAATTCTCCCCTGAAAGGTTTGGCGGTGGAAACAGAAGGCTTTTTATCATAGGACATGAAATCAGCCCTCAACAACTTAACCTGTGAAAAAAAAAAATTCTAAGCCCCGGGGTCACAACTTCAGCAAAAGTCTGAAATTCTCCAATTCACTCAAAAATGGTGCCAAACTGTTGCAAATTCTCCCCTGAAACGTTTGGCGGTGGAAACAGAAGGGTTTTTATCATAGGACATGAAATCAGCCCTCAACAACTAAACCTGTGAAAAAAAAAATTTCTAAGCCCCGGGGGTCACAACTTCAGCAAAAATCTGAAATTCTCCAATTCACTCAAAAATGGTGCCAAACTGTTGCAAATTCTCCCCTGAAAGGTTTGGCGGTGAAAACAGAAGGCTTTTTATCATAGGACATGAAATCAGCCCTCAACAACTTACCCTGTGAAAAAAAAAAAATTCTAAGCCCCGGGGTCACAACTTCAGCAAAAATCTGAAATTCTCCAATTCACTCAAAAATGGTGCCAAACTGTTGCAAATTCTCCCCTGAAAGGTTTGGCGGTGGAAACAGAAGGCTTTTTATTATGGGACATGAAATCAGACCTTGACAACTTAACCTGTGAAAAAAAAAATTTCTAAGCCCCGGAGTCACAACTTCAGCAAAAATCTGAAATTCTCCAATTCACTCAAAAATGGTGCCAAACTGTTGCAAATTCTCCCCTGAAAGGTTTGGCGGTGGAAACAGAAGGCTTTTTATCATGGGACATGAAATCAGCCCCCAACAACTAAACCTGTGAAAAAAAAAATTTCTAAGCCCCGGGGTCACAACTTCAGCAAAAATCTGAAATTCTCCAATTCACTCAAAAATGGTGCCAAACTGTTGCAAATTGGCCCCTGAAAGGTTTGGCGGTGGAAACAGAAGGCTTTTCATCATAGGACATGAAATCAGCCCTCAACAACTTAACCTATGAAAAAAAATTTTCTAAGCCCCGGGGTCACAACTTCAGCAAAAATCTGAAATTCTCCAATGCACTCAAAAATGGTGCCAGACTTTTCCAAATTCTCCCCTGAAAGGTTTGGCGGTGGAAACAGAAGGCTTTTTATCATAGGACATGAAATCAGACCTTGACAACTTAACCTGTGAAAAAAAAATTTCTAAGCCCCGGGGTCACAACTTCAGCAAAAATCTGAAATTCTCCAATTCACTCAAAAATGGTGCCAAACTGTTGCAAATTCTCCCCTGAAAGGTTTGGTGGTGGAAACAGAAGACTTGTTATCATAGGACATGAAATCAGGCCTCAACAACTTAACGTGTGAAAAAAAAATTTTCTAAGCCCCGGGGTCACAACTTCAGCAAAAATCTGAAATTCTCCAATTCACTCAAAAATGGTTCCAAACTGTTGCAAATTCTCCCCTGAAAGGTTTGGCGGTGGAAACAGAAGGCTTTTTATCATGGGACATGAAATCAGACCTTGACAACTTAACCTGTGGAAAAAAAAATTTCTAAGCCCCGGAGTCACAACTTCAGCAAAAATCTGAAATTCTCCAATTCACTCAAAAATGGTGCCAAACTGTTGCAAATTCTCCCCTGAAAGGTTTGGCGGTGGAAACAGAAGGCTTTTTATCATGGGACATGAAATCAGACCTTGACAACTTAACCTGTGGAAAAAAAAATTTCTAAGCCCCGGAGTCACAACTTCAGCAAAAATCTGAAATTCTCCAATTCACTCAAAAATGGTGCCAAACTGTTGCAAATTCTCCCCTGAAAGGTTTGGCGGTGGAAACAGAAGGCTTTTTATCATAGGACATGAAATCAGCCCTAAACAACTAAACCTGTGGAAAAAAAAATTTCTAAGCCCCGGGGTCACAACTTCAGCAAAAATCTGAAATTCTCCAATTCACTCAAAAATTGTGCCAAACTGTTGCAAATTCTCCCCTGAAAGGTTTGGCGGTGGAAACAGAAGGCTTTTTATCATAGGACATGAAATCAGCCCTCAACAACTTAACCTGTGAAAAAAAAAAATTCTAAGCCCCGGGGTCACAACTTCAGCAAAAATCTGACATTCTCCAATTCACTCAAAAATTGTGCCAAACTGTTGCAAATTCTCCCCTGAAAGGTTTGGCGGTGGAAACAGAAGGCTTTTTATCATAGGACATGAAATCAGCCCTCAACAACTTAACCTGTGAAAAAAAAAATTCTAAGCCCCGGGGTCACAACTTCAGCAAAAATCTGAAATTCTCCAATTCACTCAAAAATGGTGCCAAACTGTTGCAAATTCTCCCCTGAAAGGTTTGGCGGTGGAAACAGAAGGCTTTTTATCACAGGACATGAAAACAGACCTCGACAACTTAGCCTGTGAAAAAAAAATTTTCTAAGCCCCGGGGTCACAAGTTCAGCAAAAATCTGAAATTCTCCAATTCACTCAAAAATGGTGCCAAACTGTTGCAAATTCTCCCCTGAAACGTTTGGCGGTGGAAACAGAAGGCTTTTAATCATAGGACATGAAATCAGCCCTCAACAACTTAACCTGTGAAAAAAAAATTTCTAAGCCCCGGGGTCACAACTTCAGCAAAAATCTGAAATTCTCCCATTCACTCAAAAATGGTGCCAGACTTTTCCAAATTCTCCGCTGAAAGGTTTGGCGGTGGAAACAGAAGGCTTTTTATCATAGGATATGAAATCAGACCTTGACAACTTAACCTGTGAAAAAAAAATTTCTAAGCCCCGGGGTCACAACTTCAGCAAAAATCTGAAATTCTCCAATTCACTCAAAAATGGTGCCAAACTGTTGCAAATTTTCCCCTGAAAGGTTTGGTGGTCGAAACAGAAGACTTGTTATCATAGGACATGAAATCAGGCCTCAACAACTTAACGTGTGAAAAAAAAATTTTCTAAGCCCCGGGGTCACAACTTCAGCAAAAATCTGAAATACTCCAATTCACTCAAAAATGGTGCCAAACTGTTGCAAATTCTCCCCTGAAAGGTTTGGCAGTGGAAACAGAAGGCTTTTTATCATAGGACATGAAATCAGCCCCCAACAACTAAACCTGTGAAAAAAAAAATTTCTAAGCCCCGGGGTCACAACTTCAGCAAAAATCTGAAATTCTCCAATTCACTCAAAAATGGTGCCAAACTGTTGCAAATTCTCCCCTGAAAGGTTTGGCGGTGGAAACAGAAGGCTTTTTATCATAGGACATGAAATCAGCCCTAAACAACTAAACCTGTGGAAAAAAAAATTTCTAAGCCCCGGGGTCACAACTTCAGCAAAAATCTGAAATTCTCCAATTCACTCAAAAATTGTGCAAAACTGTTGCAAATTCTCCCCTGAAAGGTTTGGCGGTGGAAACAGAAGGCTTTTTATCATAGGACATGAAATCAGCCCTCAACAACTTAACCTGTGAAAAAAAAAATTCTAAGCCCCGGGGTCACAACTTCAGCAAAAATCTGAAATTCTCCAATTCACTCAAAAATGGTGCCAAACTGTTGCAAATTCTCCCCTGAAAGGTTTGGCGGTGGAAACAGAAGGCTTTTTATCACAGGACATGAAAACAGACCTCGACAACTTAGCCTGTGAAAAAAAAAATTTCTAAGCCCCGGGGTCACAAGTTCAGCAAAAATCTGAAATTCTCCAATTCACTCAAAAATGGTGCCAAACTGTTGCAAATTCTCCCCTGAAACGTTTGGCGGTGGAAACAGAAGGCTTTTAATCATAGGACATGAAATCAGCCCTCAACAACTTAACCTGTGAAAAAAAAATTTCTAAGCCCCGGGGTCACAACTTCAGCAAAAATCTGAAATTCTCCAATTCACTCAAAAATGGTGCCAGACTTTTCCAAATTCTCCGCTGAAAGGTTTGGCGGTGGAAACAGAAGGCTTTTTATCATAGGATATGAAATCAGACCTTGACAACTTAACCTGTGAAAAAAAAATTTCTAAGCCCCGGGGTCACAACTTCAGCAAAAATCTGAAATTCTCCAATTCACTCAAAAATGGTGCCAAACTGTTGCAAATTTTCCCCTGAAAGGTTTGGTGGTGGAAACAGAAGACTTGTTATCATAGGACATGAAATCAGGCCTCAACAACTTAACGTGTGAAAAAAAAATTTTCTAAGCCCCGGGGTCACAACTTCAGCAAAAATCTGAAATTCTCCAATTCACTCAAAAATGGTGCCAAACTGTTGCAAATTCTCCCCTGAAAGGTTTGGCAGTGGAAACAGAAGGCTTTTTATCATAGGACATGAAATCAGCCCCCAACAACTAAACCTGTGAAAAAAAAAATTTCTAAGCCCCGGGGTCACAACTTCAGCAAAAATCTGAAATTCTCCAATTCACTCAAAAATGGTGCCAAACTGTTGCAAATTCTCCCCTGAAAGGTTTGGCGGTGGAAACAGAAGGCTTTTTATCATGGGACATGAAATCAGACCTTGACAACTTAACCTGTGAAAAAAAAAATTTCTAAGCCCCGGAGTCACAACTTCAGCAAAAATCTGAAATTCTCCAATTCACTCAAAAATGGTGTCAAACTGTTGCAAATTCTCCCCTGACAGGTTTGGCGGTGGAAACAGAAGGCTTTTTATCATAGGACATGAAATCAGCCCTCAACAACTTACCCTGTGAAAAAAAAATTTTCTAAGCCCCGGGGTCACAACTTCAGCAAAAATCTGAAATTCTCCAATTCACTCAAAAATGCTGCCAAACTGTTGCAAATTTTCCCCTCAAAGATTTGGCGGTGGAAACAGAAGGCTTTTTATCATAGGACATGAAATCAGCCCTCAACAACTAAACCTGTGGGGAAAAAAAATTCTAAGCCCCGGGGTCACAACTTCAGCAAAAATCTGAAATTCTCCAATTCACTCAAAAATGGTGCCAAACTGTTGCAAATTCTCCCCTGAAAGGTTTGGCGGTGGAAACAGAAGGCTTTTTATCATAGGACATGAAATCAGCCCTCAACAACTTAACCTGTGGAAAAAAAAAATTCTAAGCCCCGGGGTCACAACTTCAGCAAAAATCTGAAATTCTCCAATTCACTCAAAAATGGTGCCAAACTGTTGCAAATTCTCCCCTCAAAGATTTGTCGGTGGAAACAGAAGGCTTTTTATCATAGGACATAAAATCAGCCCTAAACAACTAAACCTGTGATTAACAAAATTTCTAAGCCCCGGGGTCACAACTTCAGCAAAAATCTGAAATTCTCCAATTCACTCAAAAATGGTGCCAAACTGTTGCAAATTCTCCCCTGAAAGGTTTGGCGGTGGAAACAGAAGGCTTTTTATCATAGGACATGAAATCAGACCTTGACAACTTAACCTGTGAAAAAAATTTTTTCCAAGCCCCGGGGTCACAACTTCAGCAAAAATCTGAAATTCTCCAATTCACTCAAAAATGGTGCCGAACTGTTGCATATTCTCCCCTTAAAGGTTTGGCGGTGGAAACAGAAGGCTTTTTATCATAGGACATTAAATCAGACCTAGACAACTTAACCTGTGAAAAAAAAAATTTCTAAGCCCCGGGGTCACAACTTCAGCAAAAATCTGAAATTCTCCAATTTACTCAAAAATGGTGCCAAACTGTTGCAAATTCTCCCCTGAAAGGTTTGGCGGTGGAAACAGAAGGCTTTTTATCATGGGACATGAAATCAGCCCTCAACAACTTAACCTGTGAAAAAAAAATTTTCAAAGCCCCGGTGTCAAAACTTCAGCAAAAATCTGAAATTCTCCAATTCACTCAAAAATGGTGCCGAACTGTTGCATATTCTCCCCTGAAAGGTTTGGCAGCGGAAACAGAAGGCTTTTCATCATAGGACATGAAATCAGCCCTCAACAACTTAACCTGTGAAAAAAAAAAAATCTAAGCCCCGGGGTCACAACTTTAGCAAAAATCTGAAATTCTCCAATTCACTCAAAAATGGTGCCAAACTGTTGCAAATTCTCCCCTGAAAGGTTTGGCGGTGGAAACAGAAGGCTTTTTATCATAGGACATGAAATCAGACCTAGACAACTTAACCTGTGAAAAAAAAAATTTCTAAGCCCCGGGGTCACAACTTCAGCAAAAATCTGAAATTCTCCAATTCACTCAAAAATGGTGCCAAACTGTTGCATATTCTCCCCTGAAAGGTTTGGCGGTGGAAACAGAAGGCTTTTTATCATAGGACATGGAAACAGACCTCGACAACTTAAGCGGTGAAAAAAAAATTTTCTAAGCCTCGGGGTCACAACTTCAGCAAAAATCTGAAATTCTCCAATTCACTCAAAAATGGTGCCAATATGTTGCAAATTCTCCCATGAAAGGTTTGGCGGTGGAAACAGAAAGCTTTTTATCATAGGACATGAAATCAGGCCTCAACAACTTAACCTGTGAAAAAAAAAATTTCTAAGCCCCGGGGTCACAACTTCAGCAAAAATCTGAAATTCTCCAATTTACTCAAAAATGGTGCCAAACTGTTGCAAATTCTCCCCTGAAAGGTTTGGCGGTGGAAACAGAAGGCTTTTTATCATGGGACATGAAATCAGCCCTCAACAACTTAACCTGTGAAAAAAAAATTTCAAAGCCCCTGTGTCAGAACTTCAGCAAAAATCTGAAATTCTCCAATTCACTCAAAAATGGTGCCGAACTGTTGCATATTCTCCCCTGAAAGGTTTGGCAGTGGAAACAGAAGGCTTTTTATCATAGGACATGAAATCAGACCTTGACAACTTAACCTGTGAAAAAAAATTTTTCTAAGCCCCGGGGTCACAACTTCAGCAAAAATCTGAAATTCTCCAATTCACTCAAAAATGGTGCCAAACTGTTGCAAATTCTCCCCTGAAAGGTTTGGCGGTGGAAACAGAAGGCTTTTTATCATAGGACATGAAAACAGACCTCGACAACTTAACCTGTGGGGAACATTTTTTTCTAAGCCCCAGGGTCACAACTTCAGCAAAAATCTGAAATTCTCCAATTCTCTCAAAAATGGTGCCAAACTGTTGCAAATTCTCCCCTGAAAGGTTTGGCGCTGAAAACAGAAGGCTTTTTATCATAGGACATGAAATCAGCCCTCAACAACTTAACCTGTGAAAAAAAAATTTTCTAAGCCCCGGGGTCACAACTTCAGCAAAAATCTGAAATTCTCCAATTCACTCAAAAATGGTGCCGAACTGTTGCATATTCTCCCCTGAAAGGTTTGGCAGCGGAAACAGAAGGCTTTTTATCATAGGACATGAAATCAGACCTTGACAACTTAACCTGTGAAAAAAAAATTTCTAAGCCCCGGGGTCACAACTTCAGCAAAAATCTGAAATTCTCCAATTCACTCAAAAATGGTGCCGAACTGTTGCATATTCTCCCCTAAAAGGTTTGGCGGTGGAAACAGAAGGCTTTTCATCATAGGACATGAAAACAGACCTCGACAACTTAACCTATGAAAAAAAAATTTCTAAGCCCCGGGGTCACAACTTCAGCAAAAATCTGAAATTCTCCAATTCACTCAAAAATGGTGCCAAACTTTTGCAAATTCTCCCCTGAAAGGTTTGGCGGTGGAAACAGAAGGCTTTTAATCATAGGACATGAAATCAGACCTTGACAACTTAAGCGGTGAAAAAAAAAATTTCTAAGCCCCGGGGTCACAACTTCAGCAAAAATCTGAAATTCTCCAATTCACTCAAAAATGGTGCCAAACTGTTGCAAATTCTCCCCTGAAAGGTTTGGCGGTGGAAACAGAAGGCTTTTTATCATAGGACATGAAATCAGCCCTCAACAACTTAACCTGTGAAAAAAAAATTTCTAAGCCCCGGGGTCACAACTTCAGCAAATATCTGAAATTCTCCAATTCACTCAAAAATGGTGCCAAACTGTTGCAAATTCTCCCCTGAAAGGTTTGGTGGTGGAAACAGAAGACTTGTTATCATAGGACATGAAATCAGGCCTCAACAACTTAACGTGTGAAAAAAAAATTTTCTAAGCCCCGGGGTCACAACTTCAGCGAAAATCTGAAATTCTCCAATTCACTCAAAAACGGTGCCAAACTGTTGCAAATTCTCCCCTGAAAGGTTTCGCGGTGGAAACAGAAGGCTTTTTATCATAGGACATGAAATCAGCCCCCAACAACTAAACCTGTGGAAAAAAAAATTTCTAAGCCCCGGGGTCACAACTTCAGCAAAAATCTGAAATTCTCCAATTCACTCAAAAATGGTGCCAAACTGTTGCAAATTCTCCCCTGAAAGGTTTGGTGGTGGAAACAGAAGGCTTTTTATCATGGGACATGAAATCAGACCTTGACAACTTAACCTGTGAAAAAAAAAATTTCTAAGCCCCGGAGTCACAACTTCAGCAAAAATCTGAAATTCTCCAATTCACTCAAAAATGGTGCCAAACTGTTGCAAATTCTCCCCTGACAGGTTTGGCGGTGGAAACAGAAGGCTTTTTATCATAGGACATGAAATCAGCCCTCAACAACTTACCCTGTGAAAAAAAAAAATTCTAAGCCCCGGGGTCACAACTTCAGCAAAAATCTGAAATTCTCCAATTCACTCAAAAATGGTGCCAAACTGTTGCAAATTCTCCCCTGAAAGGTTTGGCGGTGGAAACAGAAGGCTTTTTATCATAGGACATGAAATCAGCCCTCAACAACTTAACCTGTGAAAAAAAAAAAATTCTAAGCCCCGGGGTCACAACTTCAGCAAAAATCTGACATTCTCCAATTCACTCAAAAATGGTGCCAAACTGTTGCAAATTCTCCCCTGAAAGGTATGGCGGTGGAAAAGAAGGCTTTTTATCATAGGACATGAAATCAGCCCTCAACAACTTAACCTGTGAAAAAAAAAATTCTAAGCCCCGGGGTCACAACTTCAGCAAAAATCTGAAATTCTCCAATTCACTCAAAAATGGTGCCAAACTGTTGCAAATTCTCCCCTGAAAGGCTTGGCGGTGGAAACAGAAGGCTTTTTATCATAGGACATGAAATCAGCCCTCAACAACTAAACCTGTGAGAAAAAAAATTTCTAAGCCCCGGGGTCACAACTTCAGCAAAAATCTGAAATTCTCCAATTCACTCAAAAATGGTGCCAAACTGTTGCAAATTCTCCCCTGAAAGGTTTGGCGGTGGAAACAGAAGGCTTTTCATCATAGGACATGAAATCAGCCCTCAACAACTTAACCTGTGAAAAAAATATTTCTAAGCCCCGGGGTCACAACTTCAGCAAAAAACTGAAATTCTCCAATTCACTCAAAAATGGTGCCAAACTGTTGCAAATTCTCCCCTGAAAGGTTTGGCGGTGGAAACAGAAGGCTTTTTATCACAGGACATGAAAACAGACCTCGACAACTTAGCCTGTGAAAAAAAAAAATTTTTAAGCCCCGGGGTCACAACTTCAGCAAAAATCTGAAATTCTCCAATTCACTCAAAAATGGTGCCAAACTGTTGCAAATTCTCCCCTGAAACGTTTGGCGGTGGAAACAGAAGGCTTTTTATCATAGGACATGAAATCAGCCCTCAACAACTAAACCTGTGAAAAAAAAAATTCTAAGCCCCGGGGTCACAACTTCAGCAAAAATCTGAAATTCTCCAATTCACTCAAAAATGGTGCCAAACTGTTGCAAATTCTCCCCTGAAAGGTTTGGCGGTGAAAACAGAAGGCTTTTTGTCATAGGACATGAAATCAGCCCTCAACAACTTACCCTGTGAAAAAAAAAATTTCTAAGCCCCGGGGTCACAACTTCAGCAAAAATCTGAAATTCTCCAATTCACTCAAAAATGGTGCCAAACTGTTGCAAATTCTCCCCTGAAAGGTTTGGCGGTGGAAACAGAAGGCTTTTTATCATAGGACATGAAATCAGCCCTCAACAACTTAACCTGTGAAAAAAAAAAAATTCTAAGCCCCGGGGTCACAACTTCAGCAAAAATCTGAAATTCTCCAATTCACTCAAAAATGGTGCCAAACTGTTGCAAATTCTCCCCTCAAAGATTTGGCGGTGGAAACAGAAGGCTTTTTATCATAGGACATGAAATCAGCCCTAAACAACTAAACATGTGGGGAAAAAAATTTCCAAGCCCCGGGGTCACAACTTCAGCAAAAATCTGAAATTCTCTAATTCACTCAAAAATGGTGCCAAACTGTTGCAAATTCTCCCCTGAAAGGTTTGGCGGTGGAAACAGAAGGCTTTTCATCATAGGACATGAAATCAGCCCTCAACAACTTAACCTGTGAAAAAAATTTTTCTAAGCCCCGGGGTCACAACTTCAGCAAAAAACTGAAATTCTCCAATTCACTCAAAAATGGTGCCAAACTGTTGCAAATTCTCCCCTGAAAGGTTTGGCGGTGGAAACAGAAGGCTTTTTATCACAGGACATGAAAACAGACCTCGACAACTTAGCCTGTGAAAAAAAAATTTTCTAAGCCCCGGGGTCACAACTTCAGCAAAAATCTGAAATTCTCCAATTCACTCAAAAATGGTGCCAAACTGTTGCAAATTCTCCCCTGAAAGGTTTGGCGGTGAAAACAGAAGACTTTTTATCATAGGACATGAAATCAGCCCTCAACAACTTACCCTGTGAAAAAAAAAATTTCTAAGCCCCGGGGTCACAACTTCAGCAAAAATCTGAAATTCTCCAATTCACTCAAAAATGGTGCCAAACTGTTGCAAATTCTCCCCTGAAAGGTTTGGCGGTGGAAACAGAAGGCTTTTTATCATAGGACATGAAATCAGCCCTCAACAACTTAACCTGTGAAAAAAAAAAATTCTAAGCCCCGGGGTCACAACTTCAGCAAAAATCTGAAATTCTCCAATTCACTCAAAAATGGTGCCAAACTGTTGCAAATTCTCCCCTCAAAGATTTGGCGGTGGAAACAGAAGGCTTTTTATCATAGGACATGAAATCAGCCCTAAACAACTAAACCTGTGGGGAAAAAAATTTCCAAGCCCCGGGGTCACAACTTCAGCAAAAATCTGAAATTCTCCAATTCACTCAAAAATGGTGCCAAACTGTTGCAAATTCTCCCCTGAAAGGTTTGGCGGTGGAAACAGACGGCTTTTCATCATAGGACATGAAATCAGCCCTCAACAACTTAACCTGTGAAAAATTTTTTTCTAAGCCCCGGGGTCACAACTTCAGCAAAAATCTGAAATTCTCCAATTCACTCAAAAATGGTGCCAGACTTTTCCAAATTCTCCCCTGAAAGGTTTGGCGGTGGAAACAGAAGGCTTTTTATCATAGGACATGAAATCAGACCTTGACCACTTAACCTGTGAAAAAAAAATTTCTAAGCCCCGGGGTAACAACTTCAGCAAAAATCTGAAATTCTCCAATTCACTCAAAAATGGTGCCAAACTGTTGCAAATTCTCCCCTGAAAGGTTTGGCGGTGGAAACAGAAGGCTTTTCATCATAGGACATGAAATCAGCCCTAAACAACTAAACCTGTGGAAAAAAATATTTCTAAGCCCCGGGGTCACAACTTCAGCAAAAATCTGAAATTCTCCAATTCACTCAAAAATGGTGCCAAACTGTTGCAAATTCTCCCCTGAAAGGTTTGGCGGTGGAAACAGAAGGCTTTTTATCATAGGACATGAAATCAGCCCTCAACAACTTAACCTGTGAAAAAAAAAATTCTAAGCCCCGGGGTCACAACTTCAGCAAAAATCTGACATTCTCCAATTCACTCAAAAATGGTGCCAAACTGTTGCAAATTCTCCCCTGAAAGGTTTGGCGGTGGAAACAGAAGGCTTTTTATCATAGGACATGAAATCAGCCCTCAACAACTTAACCTGTGAAAAAAAAATTTCTAAGCCCCGGAGTCACAACTTCAGCAAAAATCTGAAATTCTCCAATTCACTCAAAAATGGTGCCAAACTTTTGCAAATTCTCCCCTGAAAGGTATGGCGGTGGAAACAGAAGGCTTTTTATCATAGGACATGAAATCAGCCCTCAACAACTTAACCTGTGAAAAAAAAAAATTCTAAGCCCCGGGGTCACAACTTCAGCAAAAATCTGAAATTCTCCAATTCACTCAAAAATGGTGCCAAACTGTTGCAAATTCTCCCCTGAAAGGCTTGGCGGTGGAAACAGAAGGCTTTTTATCATAGGACATGAAATCAGCCCTCAACAACTTAACCTGTGAAAAAAAAATTTCTAAGCCCCCGGGGTCACAACTTCAGCAAAAAACTGAAATTCTCCAATTCACTCAAAAATGGTGCCAAACTGTTGCAAATTCTCCCCTGAAAGGTTTGGCGGTGGAAACAGAAGGCTTTTTATCACAGGACATGAAAACAGACCTCGACAACTTAGCCTGTGAAAAAAAAATTTTCTAAGCCCCGGGGTCACAACTTCAGCAAAAATCTGAAATTCTCCAATTCACTCAAAAATGGTGCCAAACTGTTGCAAATTCTCCCCTCAAAGATTTGGCGGTGGAAACAGAAGGCTTTTTATCATAGGACATGAAATCAGCCCTCAACAACTAAACCTGTGGGGAAAAAAATTTCTAAGCCCCGGGGTCACAACTTCAGCAAAAATCTGAAATTCTCCAATTCACTCAAAAATGGTGCCAAACTGTTGCAAATTCTCCCCTGAAAGGTTTGGCGGTGGAAACAGAAGGCTTTTTATCATGGGACATGAAATCAGCCCTCAACAACTTAACCTGTGAAAAAAAAATTTCTAAGCCCCGGGGTCACAACTTCAGCAAAAAAACTGAAATTCTCCAATTCACTCAAAAATGGTGCCAAACTGTTGCAAATTCTCCCCTGAAAGGTTTGGCGGTGGAAACAGAAGGCTTTTTATCACAGGACATGAAAACAGACCTCGACAACTTAGCCTGTGAAAAAAAATTTTTCTAAGCCCCGGGGTCACAACTTCAGCAAAAATCTGAAATTCTCCAATTCACTCAAAAATGGTGCCAAACTGTTGCAAATTCTCCCCTGAAAGGTTTGGCGGTGGAAACAGAAGGCTTTTTATCATAGGACATGAAATCAGCCCTCAACAACTTAACCTGTGAAAAAAAAAAATTCTAAGCCCCGGGGTCACAACTTCAGCAAAAATCTGAAATTCTCCAATTCACTCAAAAATGGTGCCAAACTGTTGCAAATTCTCCCCTGAAAGGTTTGCGGTGGAAACAGAAGGCTTTTTATCATAGGACATGAAATCAGCCCTCAACAACTAAACCTGTGAAAAAAAAATTTTCTAAGCCCCGGGGTCACAACTTCAGCAAAAATCTGAAATTCTCCAATTCACTCAAAAATGGTGCCAAACTGTTGCAAATTCTCCCCTGAAACGTTTGGCGGAGGAAACAGAAGGCTTTTTATCATAGGACATGAAATCAGCCCTCAACAACTAAACCTGTGAAAAAAAAAAATTCTAAGCCCCAGGGGTCACAACTTCAGCAAAAATCTGAAATTCTCCAATTCACTCAAAAATGGTGCCAAACTGTTGCAAATTCTCCCCTGAAAGGTTTGGCGGTGGAAACAGAAGGCTTTTTATCATAGGACATGAAATCAGCCCTCAACAACTTAACCTGTGGAAAAAAAAAATTCTAAGCCCCGGGGTCACATCTTCAGCAAAAATCTGAAATTCTCCAATTCACTCAAAAATGGTGCCAAACTGTTGCAAATTCTCCCCTCAAAGATTTGGCGGTGGAAACAGAAGGCTTTTTATCATAGGACATGAAATCAGACCTCGACAACTTAACCTGTGGGGAAAATTTTTTTCTAAGCCCCGGGGTCACAACTTCAGGAAAAATCTGAAATTCTCCAATTCAATCAAAAATGGTGCCAAACTGTTGCAAATTCTCCCCTGAAATGTTTGGCGGTGAAAACAGAAGGCTTTTTATCATAGGACATGAAATCAGCCTTCCAAGATATAAGCTGTGGGGAAAAAAATTTCTAAGCCCCAGGGTCACAACTTCAGCAAAAATCTGAAATTCTCCAATTCACTCAAAAATGGTGCCAAACTGTTGCAAATTCTCCCCTGAAAGGTTTGGCAGTGGAAACAGAAGGCTTTTTATCATAGGACATGAAATCAGCCCTCAACAACTTAACCTGTGGAAAAAAAAATTCTAAGCCCCGGGGTCACAACTTCAGCAAAAATATGAAATTCTCCAATTTACTCAAAAATGGTGCCAAACTGTTGCAAATTCTCCACTGAAAGGTTTGGCAGTGGAAACAGAAGGCTTTTTATCATAGGACATGAAATCAGGCCTCAACAACTTAACCTGTGAAAAAAAATATTTCTAAGCCCCGGGGTCACAACTCCAGAAAAATCTGAAATTCTCCAATTTACTCAAAAATGGTGCCAAACTGTTGCAAATTCTCCCCTGAAAGGTTTGGCTGTGGAAACAGAAGGCTTTTTATCATAGGACATGAAATCAGCCGTCAACAACTTAACCTGTGAAAAAAAAAATTTCTAAGCCCCGGGGTCACAACTTCAGCAAAAATCTGAAATTCTCCAATTCACTCAAAAATGGTGCCAAAATGTTGCAAATTCTCCCCTGAAAGGTTTGGCGGTGGAAACAGAAGGATTTTTATCATAGGACATGAAGTCAGAACTTGACAACTTAACCTGTGAAAAAAAATGTTTCTAACCCCCGGGGTCACAACTTCAGCAAAAATATGAAATTCTCCAATTCACTCAAAAATGGTGCCAAACTGTTGCAAATTCCCCCCTGAAAGGTTTGGCGGTGGAAACAGAAGCCTTTTTATCATAGGACATGAAATCAGACCTTGACAACTTAACCTGTGAAAAAAAAAATTTCTAAGCCCCGGGGTCACAACTTCAGCAAAAATCTGAAATTCTCCAATTTACTCAAAAATGGTGACAAACTGTTGCAAATTCTCCCCTGAAATGTTTGGCGGTGGAAACAGAAGGCTTTTTATCATAGGACATGAAATCAGCCTTCAAAGATATAAGCTGTGGGGAAAAAAATTTCTAAGCCCCAGTGTCACAACATCAGCAAAAATCTGAAATTCTCCAATTCACTCAAAAATGGTGCCAGACTTTTCCAAATTCTCCCCTGAAAGGTTTGTCGGTGGAAACAGAAGGCTTTTTCTCATAGGACATTAAAACAGACCTCAACAACTTAACCTGTGGGGAAATTTTTTTTCTAAGTCCCGGGATCACAACTTCAGCAAAAATCTAAAATGCTCCAATTCACTCAAAAATGGTGCCAAACTGTTGCAAATTCTCCCCTGAAAGGTTTGGCGGTGAAAACAGAAGGCTTTTTATCATAGGACATGAAATCAGCCCTCAACAACTTAACCTGTGAAAAAAAAAAATTCTAAGCCCCGGGGTCACAACTTCAGCAAAAATCTGAAATTCTCCAATTCACTCAAAAATGGTGTCAAACTGTTGCAAATTCTCCCCTGAAAGGTTTGGCAGTGGAAACAGAAGGCTTTTTATCATAGGACATGAAATCAGCCCTCAACAACTTAACCTGTGAAAAATTTTTTTTCTAAGGCCCGGGGTCACAACTTCAGCAAAAATCTGAAATTCTCCAATTCACGCAAAAATGGTGCCAAACTGTTGCAAATTCTCCCCTGAAAGGTTTGGCAGTGGAAACAGAAGGCTTTTTATCATAGGACATGAAATCAGCCCTCAACAACTTAACCTGTGAAAAAAATTTTTTCTAAGGCCCGGGGTCACAACTTCAGCAAAAATCTGAAATTCTCCAATTCACGCAAAAATGGTGCCAAACTGTTGCAAATTCTCCCCTGAAAGGTTTGGCGGTGAAAACAGAAGGCTTTTTATCATAGGACATGAAATCAGCCCTCAACAACTTAACCTGTGAAAAAAAAAATTCTAAGCCCCGGGGTCACAACTTCAGCAAAAATCTGAAATTCTCCAATTTACTCAAAAATGGTGCCAAACTGTTGCAAATTCTCCCCTGAAAGGTTTGGCTGTGGAAACAGAAGGCTTTTTATCATAGGACATGAAATCAGCCCTCAACAACTTAACCTGTGAAAAAAAAAAATTCTAAGCCCCGGGGTCACAACTTCAGCAAAAATCTGAAATTCTCCAATTCACTCAAAAATGGTGCCAAACTGTTGTAAATTCTCCCCTGAAAGGTTTGGCGGTGGAAACAGAAGGCTTTTTATCATAGGACATAAAAACAGACCTCGACAACTTAACCTGTGGGGAAATTTTTTTTCTAAGCCCCGGGGTCACAACTTCAGCAAAAATCTGAAATTCTCCAATTCACTCAAAATGGTGCTAAACTGTTGCAAATTCTCCCCTGAAATGTTTGGCGGTGAAAACAGAAGGCTTTTTATCATAGGACATGAAATCAGCCTTCCAAGATATAAGCTGTGGGGAAAAAAATTTCTAAGCCCCAGGGTCACAACATCAGCAAAAATCTGAAATTCTCCAATTCACTCAAAAATGGTGCCAAACTGTTGCAAATTCTCCCCTGAAAGGTTTGGCGGTGGAAACAGAAGGCTTTTTATCATAGGACATGAAATCAGCCCTCAACAACTTAACCTGTGAAAAAAAAATTTTCTAAGCCCCGGGGTCACAACTTCAGCAAAAATCGGAAATTCTCCAATTCAATCAAAAATGGTGCCAAACTGTTGCAAATTCTCCCCTGAAATGTTTGGCGGTGAAAACAGAAGGCTTTTTATCATAGGACATGAAATCAGCCTTCCAAGATATAAGCTGTGGGGAAAAAAATTTCTAAGCCCCAGGGTCACAACATCAGCAAAAATCTGAAATTCTCCAATTCACTCAAAAATGGTGCCAAACTGTTGCAAATTCTCCCCTGAAAGGTTTGGCAGTGGAAACAGAAGGCTTTTTATCATAGGACATGAAATCAGCCCTCAACAACTTAACCTGTGAAAAATTTTTTTTCTAAGGCCCGGGGTCACAACTTCAGCAAAAATCTGAAATTCTCCAATTCACGCAAAAATGGTGCCAAACTGTTGCAAATTCTCCCCTGAAAGGTTTGGCGGTGAAAACAGAAGGCTTTTTATCATAGGACATGAAATCAGCCCTCAACAACTTAACCTGTGAAAAAAAAATTCTAAGCCCCGGGGTCACAACTTCAGCAAAAATATGAAATTCTCCAATTTACTCAAAAATGGTGCCAAACTGTTGCAAATTCTCCCCTGAAAGGTTTGGCTGTGGAAACAGAAGGCTTTTTATCATAGGACATGAAACCAGCCCTCAACAACTTAACCTGTGAAAAAAAAAATTTCTAAGCCCCGGGGTCACAACTTCAGCAAAAATCTGAAATTCTCCAATTCACTCAAAAATGGTGCCAAACTGTTGCAAATTCTCCCCTGAAAGGTTTGGCGGTGGAAACAGAAGGCTTTTTATCATAGGACATAAAAACAGACCTCGACAACTTAACCTGTGAAAAAAAAAAATTCTAAGCCCCGGGGTCACAACTTCAGCAAAAATCTGAAATTCTCCAATTCACTCAAAAATGGTGCCAAACTGTTGCAAATTCTCCCCTGAAAGGTTTGGCGGTGGAAACAGAAGGCTTTTTATCATAGGACATAAAAACAGACCTCGACAACTTAACCTGTGTGGAAATTTTTTTTTCTAAGCCCCGGGGTCACAACTTCAGCAAAAATCTGAAATTCTCCAATTCACTCAAAAATGGTGCTAAACTGTTGCAAATTCCCCCCTGAAAGGTTTGGCGGTGGAAACAGAAGGCTTTTTATCATAGGACATGAAATCAGACCTCGACAACTTAACCTGTGGGGAAAATTTTTTTCTAAGCCCCGGGGTCACAACTTCAGGAAAAATCTGAAATTCTCCAATTCAATCAAAAATGGTGCCAAACTGTTGCAAATTCTCCCCTGAAATGTTTGGCGGTGAAAACAGAAGGCTTTTTATCATAGGACATGGAATCAGCCTTCCAAGATATAAGCTGTGGGGAAAAAAAATTTCTAAGCCCCAGGGTCACAACATCAGCAAAAATCTGAAATTCTCCAATTCACTCAAAAATGGTGCCAAACTGTTGCAAATTCTCCCCTGAAAGGTTTGGCAGTGGAAACAGAAGGCTTTTTATCATAGGACATGAAATCAGCCCTCAACAACTTAACCTGTGAAAAAAAATTTTTCTAAGGCCCGGGGTCACAACTTCAGCAAAAATCTGAAATTCTCCAATTCACGCAAAAATGGTGCCAAACTGTTGCAAATTCTCCCCTGAAAGGTTTGGCGGTGGAAACAGAAGGCTTTTTATCATAGGACATGAAATCAGACCTTGACAACTTAACCTGTGGGGAAATTTTTTTTCCAAGCCCCGGGGTCACAACTTCAGCAAAAATCTAAAATGCTCCAATTCACTCAAAAATGGTGCCAAACTGTTGCAAATTCTCCCCTGAAAGGTTTGGCGGTGAAAACAGAAGGCTTTTTATCATAGGACATGAAATCAGCCCTCAACAACTTAACCTGTGAAAAAAAAAAATTCTAAGCCCCGGGGTCACAACTTCAGCAAAAATCTGAAATTCTCCAATTCACTCAAAAATGGTGCCAAACTGTTGCAAATTCTCCCCTGAAAGGTTTGGCAGTGGAAACAGAAGGCTTTTTATCATAGGACATGAAATCAGCCCTCAACAACTTAACCTGTGAAAAAATTTTTTTCTAAGGCCCGGGGTCACAACTTCAGCAAAAATCTGAAATTCTCCAATTCACGCAAAAATGGTGCCAAACTGTTGCAAATTCTCCCCTGAAAGGTTTGGCAGTGGAAACAGAAGGCTTTTTATCATAGGACATGAAATCAGCCCTCAACAACTTAACCTGTGAAAAAAATTTTTTCTAAGGCCCGGGGTCACAACTTCAGCAAAAATCTGAAATTCTCCAATTCACGCAAAAATGGTGCCAAACTGTTGCAAATTCTCCCCTGAAAGGTTTGGCGGTGAAAACAGAAGGCTTTTTATCATAGGACATGAAATCAGCCCTCAACAACTTAACCTGTGAAAAAAAAAATTCTAAGCCCCGGGGTCACAACTTCAGCAAAAATCTGAAATTCTCCAATTTACTCAAAAATGGTGCCAAACTGTTGCAAATTCTCCCCTGAAAGGTTTGGCTGTGGAAACAGAAGGCTTTTTATCATAGGACATGAAATCAGCCCTCAACAACTTAACCTGTGAAAAAAAAAAATTCTAAGCCCCGGGGTCACAACTTCAGCAAAAATCTGAAATTCTCCAATTCACTCAAAAATGGTGCCAAACTGTTGTAAATTCTCCCTGAAAGGTTTGGCGGTGGAAACAGAAGGCTTTTTATCATAGGACATAAAAATAGACCTCGACAACTTAACCTGTGGGGAAATTTTTTTTCTAAGCCCCGGGGTCACAACTTCAGCAAAAATCTGAAATTCTCCAATTCACTCAAAAATGGTGCTAAACTGTTGCAAATTCTCCCCTGAAATGTTTGGCGGTGAAAACAGAAGGCTTTTTATCATAGGACATGAAATCAGCCTTCCAAGATATAAGCTGTGGGGAAAAAAATTTCTAAGCCCCAGGGTCACAACATCAGCAAAAATCTGAAATTCTCCAATTCACTCAAAAATGGTGCCAAACTGTTGCAAATTCTCCCCTGAAAGGTTTGGCGGTGGAAACAGAAGGCTTTTTATCATAGGACATGAAATCAGCCCTCAACAACTTAACCTGTGAAAAAAAAAATTTCTAAGCCCCGGGGTCACAACTTCAGCAAAAATCGGAAATTCTCCAATTCAATCAAAAATGGTGCCAAACTGTTGCAAATTCTCCCCTGAAATGTTTGGCGGTGAAAACAGAAGGCTTTTTATCATAGGACATGAAATCAGCCTTCCAAGATATAAGCTGTGGGGAAAAAAATTTCTAAGCCCCAGGGTCACAACATCAGCAAAAATCTGAAATTCTCCAATTCACTCAAAAATGGTGCCAAACTGTTGCAAATTCTCCCCTGAAAGGTTTGGCAGTGGAAACAGAAGGCTTTTTATCATAGGACATGAAATCAGCCCTCAACAACTTAACCTGTGAAAAATTTTTTTTCTAAGGCCCGGGGTCACAACTTCAGCAAAAATCTGAAATTCTCCAATTCACGCAAAAATTTGGAAAGGGGATGGCGCTGCAACGAGAAAGGGGACGAACGACAAAGACACATCGCACACAAACAAGAGGGACACCCTTCCATCATCCCAAGGTCCATCCATCAGGCATTATTTAGTATTATTATCATCATCATCATTACTTGACCTTCAGGTCCCAGGGCAGTTACAGCATTACAAGACAATATTAAAAGCAGTTGTAAACTGCAGTCATTCCTTGGTTCTTGAACGGCTTAGTTGACGAACAAATCGGCTCCCAAACGCCAAAAACCTGGAAGTGTGTGTTCTGATTTGTGAACGTTTTTCGGAAGCCGAACGTCCAACAATGAAATTGAAAAAAATCTACATCATACATTCAGAAACCCACAAGCCTGCTATCCCAGCTATCCCAGCCTGGTTAACCCCCTAAAAACTCTGATACCCCATAATTAAATACAATATACTCCCATAGAGACTACCTTACACTGCGTTTAAAACCAAAATCGCATTTGGATAGAAACGGTTTCTCAGGCGGTTCGAGAACCAAGGTTCCACTGTACAATGGTACCTCGGGTTAAGAACTTAATTTGTTCTGGAGGGCCGTTCTTACTGTTCTTAACCTGAGGTACCACTTTAGCTAATGGGGCCTCCCGCCGCCGCCACACGATTTCTGTTCTCATCCTGAAGCAAAGTTCTTAACCCAAGGTACTATTTCTGGGTTAGCGGAGTCTGTAACCTGAAGCGTCTGTAACCCGAGGTACCACTGTACACTGTCAAGAGACAATGGAGTGTGCACCTGGGGGTGAAGTCAAACCGCTGCGTTAGCAACACCGAAGTGAGGTCCTGGGCTGCCCAGATGACAAGACCCCCCTCTCGGCCTCGCTGATTGGGGTCCAAAGGAAAGCAGAGCAAGATTTTGGCACCAACTTAGCTGCAGGAGTTGCTGAAAGGAGGCGTACAAGGCGCCATCCAACCGCCTTAAGGACTCCAGTCTGGATTTGGGTAGGGTTTACTCCTGAGCCTTTTCTGCTCCCCAATATATCCTGCACGAGAGAGGAGGTTTAGGATCAGAGT
>NW_028148563.1:0-32116 GCF_965153285.1 Podarcis tiliguerta
TCTCTAAGCCCCGGGGTCACAATTTCAGTAAAAATCTGACTTTTGGCAATTCACTCAAAAATGGTGCCAACCGGTTGCAAATACTCCCCTGAAAGCTTAGGCAGTCGAAACAGAAGGCTTTTTATCACAGGACAAGAAATCAGCCCTCAACAACTTAACCGGCAGAAAAAGATTTTTTGAAAAAATCCCTAAGCCCCGGGGTCACAATTTCAGCAAAAATCTGACTTTTGGCAATTCACTCAAAAATGGTGCCAATCACTTGCAAATGCTCCCCTGAAAGCTTTGGCAGTCGAAACAGAAGGCTTTTTATCACAGGACAAGAAATCAGCCCTCAACAACTTAACCGGCAGAAAAAGATTTTTTGAAAAAATCCCTAAGCCCCGGGGTCACAATTTCAGCAAAAATCTGACTTTTGGCAATTCACTCAAAAATGGTGCCAACCGGTTGCAAATGCTCCCCTGAAAGCTTTGGCAGTCGAAACAGAAGGCTTTTTATCACAGGACAAGAAATCAGCCCTCAACAACTTAACCGGCAGAAAAAGATTTTTTGAAAAAATCCCTAAGCCCCGGGGTCAAAATCTTAGCAAAAATCTGACTTTTGGCAATTCACTCAAAAATGGTGCCAACCAGTTGCAAATGCTCCCCTGAAAGCTTTGGCAGTCGAAACAGAAGGCTTTTCATCGCAGGACAAGAAATCAGCCCTCAACAACTTAACCGGCAGAAAAAGATTTTTTGAAAAAATCCCTAAGCCCCGGGGTCACAATTTCAGCAAAAATCTGACTTTTGGCAATTCACTCAAAAATAGTACCAATAAATTGCAAATGCTCCCCTGAAAGCTTTGGCAGTCGAAACAGAAGGCTTTTTATCACAGGACAAGAAATCAGCCCTCAACAACTTGACCGGCTGAAAAAGATTTTTTGAAAAAATCCCTAAGCCCTGGGGTCACAATTTCAGCAAAAATCTGACTTTTGGCAATTCACTCAAAAATGGTGCCAACCGGTTGCAAATGCTCCCCTGAAAGCTTTGGCAGTCGAAACAGAAGGCTTTTCATCACAGGACAAGAAATCAGCCCTCAACAACTTAACCGGCAGAAAAAGATTTTTTGAAAAAATCCCTAAGCCCCGGGGTCACAATTTCAGCAAAAATCAGACTTTTGGCAATTCACTCAAAAATAGTACCAATAAATTGCAAATGCTCCCCTGAAAGCTTTGGCAGTCGAAACAGAAGGCTTTTTATCACAGGACAAGAAATCAGCCCTCAACAACTTGACCGGCTGAAAAAGATTTTTTGAAAAAATCCCTAAGCCCTGGGGTCACAATTTCAGCAAAAATCTGACTTTTGGCAATTCACTCAAAAATGGTGCCAACCGTTTGCAAATACTCCCCTGAAAGCTTAGGCAGTCGAAACAGAAGGCTTTTTATCACAGGACAAGAAATCAGCCCTCAACAACTTAACCGGCAGAAAAAGATTTTTTGAAAAAATCCCTAAGCCCCGGGGTCACAATTTCAGCAAAAATCTGACTTTTGGCAATTCACTCAAAAATGGTGCCAATCACTTGCAAATGCTCCCCTGAAAGCTTTGGCAGTCGAAACAGAAGGCTTTTTATCACAGGACAAGAAATCAGCCCTCAACAACTTAACCGGCAGAAAAAGATTTTTTGAAAAAATCCCTAAGCCCCGGGGTCACAATTTCAGCAAAAATCTGACTTTTGGCAATTCACTCAAAAATGGTGCCAACCGGTTGCAAATGCTCCCCTGAAAGCTTTGGCAGTCGAAACAGAAGGCTTTTTATCACAGGACAAGAAATCAGCCCTCAACAACTTAACCGGCAGAAAAAGATTTTTTGAAAAAATCCCTAAGCCCCGGGGTCACAATTTCAGCAAAAATCTGACTTTTGGCAATTCACTCAAAAATGGTGCCAACCAGTTGCAAATGCTCCCCTGAAAGCTTTGGCAGTCGAAACAGAAGGCTTTTCATCACAGGACAAGAAATCAGCCCTCAACAACTTAACCGGCAGAAAAAGATTTTTTGAAAAAATCCCTAAGCCCCGGGGTCACAATTTCAGCAAAAATCTGACTTTTGGCAATTCACTCAAAAATAGTACCAATAAATTGCAAATGCTCCCCTGAAAGCTTTGGCAGTCGAAACAGAAGGCTTTTTATCACAGGACAAGAAATCAGCCCTCAACAACTTGACCGGCTGAAAAAGATTTTTTGAAAAAATCCCTAAGCCCTGGGGTCACAATTTCAGCAAAAATCTGACTTTTGGCAATTCACTCAAAAATGGTGCCAACCGGTTGCAAATGCTCCCCTGAAAGCTTTGGCAGTCGAAACAGAAGGCTTTTCATCACAGGACAAGAAATCAGCCCTCAACAACTTAACCGGCAGAAAAAGATTTTTTGAAAAAATCCCTAAGCCCCGGGGTCACAATTTCAGCAAAAATCAGACTTTTGGCAATTCACTCAAAAATAGTACCAATAAATTGCAAATGCTCCCCTGAAAGCTTTGGCAGTCGAAACAGAAGGCTTTTTATCACAGGACAAGAAATCAGCCCTCAACAACTTGACCGGCTGAAAAAGATTTTTTGAAAAAATCCCTAAGCCCTGGGGTCACAATTTCAGCAAAAATCTGACTTTTGGCAATTCACTCAAAAATGGTGCCAACCGGTTGCAAATGTTCCCCTGAAAGCTTAGGCAGTCGAAACAGAAGGCTTTTTATCACAGGACAAGAAATCAGCCCTCAACAACTTAATCGGCAGAAAAAGACTTTTTGAAAAAATCCCTAAGCCCCGGGGTCACAATTTCAGCAAAAATCTGACTTTTGGCAATTCACTCAAAAATGGTGCCAACCGGTTGCAAATGCTCCCCTGAAAGCTTTGGCAGTCGAAACAGAAGGCTTTTTATCACAGGACAAGAAATCAGCCGTCAACAACTTAACCGGCAGAAAAAGATTTTTTGAAAAAATCCCTAAGCCCCGGGGTCACAATTTCAGCAAAAATCTGACTTTTGGCAATTCACTCAAAAATGGTGCCAACCGGTTGCAAATGCTCCCCTGAAAGCTTTGGCACTCGAAACAGAAGGCTTTTTATCACAGGACAAGAAAGAAGCCCTCAACAACTTGACCGGCTGAAAAAGATTTTTTGAAAAAATCCCTAAGCCCCGGGGTCACAATTTCAGCAAAAATCTGACTTTTGGCAATTCACTCAAAAATGGTGCCAACCGGTTGCAAATACTCCCCTGAAAGCTTAGGCAGTCGAAACAGAAGGCTTTTTATCACAGGACACGAAATCAGCCCTCAACAACTTAACCGGCAGAAAACGACTTTTTGAAAAAATCCCTAAGCCCCAAGGTCACAATTTCAGCAAAAATCTGACTTTTGGCAATTCACTCAAAAATAGAACCAATCAATTGCAAATGCTCCCCTGAAAGCTATGGCAGTCGAAACAGAAGGCTTTTTATCACAGGACAAGAAATCAGCCCTCAACAACTTAACCGGCAGAAAAAGATTTTTTGAAAAAATCCCTAAGCCCCGGGGTCACAATTTCAGCAAAAATCTGACTTTTGGCAATTCACTCAAAAATGGTGCCAATCACTTGCAAATGCTCCCCTGAAAGCTTAGGCAGTCGAAACAGAAGGCTTTTTATCACAGGACAAGAAATCAGCCCTCAACAACTTGACCGGCCGAAAAAGATTTTTTGAAAAAATCCCTAAGCCCCGGGGTCACAATTTCAGCAAAAATCTGACTTTTGGCAATTCACTCAAAAATGGTGCCAACCGGTTGCAAATGCTCCCCGGAAAGCTTAGGCAGTCGAAACAGAAGGCTTTTTATCAGAGGACAAGAAATCAGCCCTCAACAACTTAACCGGCAGAAAACGACTTTTTGAAAAAATCCCTAAGCCCCGGGGTCACAATTTCAGCAAAAATCTGACTTTTGGCAATTCACTCAAAAATAGAACCAATCAATTGCAAATGCTCCCCTGAAAGCTTTGGCAGTCGAAACAGAAGGCTTTTTATCACAGGACAAGAAATCAGCCCTCAACAACTTAACCGGCAGAAAAAGATTTTTTGAAAAAATCCCTAAGCCCCGGGGTCACAATTTCAGCAAAAATCTGACTTTTGGCAATTCACTCAAAAATGGTGCCAATCACTTGCAAATGCTCCCCTGAAAGCTTAGGCAGTCGAAACAGAAGGCTTTTTATCACAGGACAAGAAATCAGCCCTCAACAACTTGACCGGCCGAAAAAGATTTTTTGAAAAAATCCCTAAGCCCCGGGGTCACAATTTCAGCAAAAATCTGACTTTTGTCAATTCACTCAAAAATGGTGCCAACCGGTTGCAAATGCTCCCCTGAAAGCTTAGGCAGTCGAAACAGAAGGCTTTTTATCAGAGGACAAGAAATCAGCCCTCAACAACTTAACCGGCAGAAAACGACTTTTTGAAAAAATCCCTAAGCCCCGGGGTCACAATTTCAGCAAAAATCTGACTTTTGGCAATTCACTCAAAAATAGAACCAATCAATTGCAAATGCTCCCCTGAAAGCTTTGGCAGTCGAAACAGAAGGCTTTTTATCACAGGACAAGAAATCAGCCCTCAACAACTTAACCGGCAGAAAAAGATTTTTTGAAAAAATCCCTAAGCCCCGGGGTCACAATTTCAGCAAAAATCTGACTTTTGGCAATTCACTCAAAAATGGTGCCAATCACTTGCAAATGCTCCCCTGAAAGCTTAGGCAGTCGAAACAGAAGGCTTTTTATCACAGGACAAGAAATCAGCCCTCAACAACTTGACCGGCCGAAAAAGATTTTTTGAAAAAATCCCTAAGCCCCGGGGTCACAATTTCAGCAAAAATCTGACTTTTGTCAATTCACTCAAAAATGGTGCCAACCGGTTGCAAATGCTCCCCTGAAAGTTTAGGCAGTCGAAACAGAAGGCTTTTTATCAGAGGACAAGAAATCAGCCCTCAACAACTTAACCGGCAGAAAACGACTTTTTGAAAAAATCCCTAAGCCCCGGGGTCACAATTTCAGCAAAAATCTGACTTTTGGCAATTCACTCAAAAATAGAACCAATCAATTGCAAATGCTCCCCTGAAAGCTTTGGCAGTCGAAACAGAAGGCTTTTTATCACAGGACAAGAAATCAGCCCTCAACAACTTAACCGGCAGAAAAAGATTTTTTGAAAAAATCCCTAAGCCCCGGGGTCACAATTTCAGCAAAAATCTGACTTTTGGCAATTCACTCAAAAATGGTGCCAATCACTTGCAATTGCTCCCCTGAAAGCTTTGGCAGTTGAAACAGAAGGCTTTTTATCACAGGACAAGAAATCAGCCCTCAACAACTTAACCGGCGGAAAAAGATTTTTTGAAAAATCTGACTTTTGGCAATACATTCAAAAATGGTGCCAAGCACTTGCATATGGTCCCCTAAAAGGTTTGGCAGTTGAAACAGAAGGCTTTTTATCACAGGACAAGAAATCAGCCCTCAACAACTTAACCGGCGGAAAAAGATTTTTTGAAAAAATCTCTAAGCCCCGGGGTCACAATTTCAGTAAAAATCTGACTTTTGGCAATTCACTCAAAAATGGTGCCAACCGGTTGCAAATACTCCCCTGAAAGCTTAGGCAGTCGAAACAGAAGGCTTTTTATCACAGGACAAGAAATCAGCCCTCAACAACTTAACCGGCAGAAAAAGATTTTTTGAAAAAATCCCTAAGCCCCGGGGTCACAATTTCAGCAAAAATCTGACTTTTGGCAATTCACTCAAAAATGGTGCCAACCGGTTGCAAATGCTCCCCTGAAAGCTTTGGCAGTCGAAACAGAAGGCTTTTTATCACAGGACAAGAAATCAGCCCTCAACAACTTAACCGGCAGAAAAAGATTTTTTGAAAAAATCCCTAAGCCCCGGGGTCACAATTTCAGCAAAAATCTGACTTTTGGCAATTCACTCAAAAATGGTGCCAACCAGTTGCAAATGCTCCCCTGAAAGCTTTGGCAGTCGAAACAGAAGGCTTTTCATCACAGGACAAGAAATCAGCCCTCAACAACTTAACCGGCAGAAAAAGATTTTTTGAAAAAATCCCTAAGCCCCGGGGTCACAATTTCAGCAAAAATCTGACTTTTGGCAATTCACTCAAAAATAGTACCAATAAATTGCAAATGCTCCCCTGAAAGCTTTGGCAGTCGAAACAGAAGGCTTTTTATCACAGGACAAGAAATCAGCCCTCAACAACTTGACCGGCTGAAAAAGATTTTTTGAAAAAATCCCTAAGCCCTGGGGTCACAATTTCAGCAAAAATCTGACTTTTGGCAATTCACTCAAAAATGGTGCCAACCGGTTGCAAATGCTCCCCTGAAAGCTTTGGCAGTCGAAACAGAAGGCTTTTCATCACAGGACAAGAAATCAGCCCTCAACAACTTAACCGGCAGAAAAAGATTTTTTGAAAAAATCCCTAAGCCCCGGGGTCACAATTTCAGCAAAAATCAGACTTTTGGCAATTCACTCAAAAATAGTACCAATAAATTGCAAATGCTCCCCTGAAAGCTTTGGCAGTCGAAACAGAAGGCTTTTTATCACAGGACAAGAAATCAGCCCTCAACAACTTGACCGGCTGAAAAAGATTTTTTGAAAAAATCCCTAAGCCCTGGGGTCACAATTTCAGCAAAAATCTGACTTTTGGCAATTCACTCAAAAATGGTGCCAACCGGTTGCAAATACTCCCCTGAAAGCTTAGGCAGTCGAAACAGAAGGCTTTTTATCACAGGACAAGAAATCAGCCCTCAACAACTTAACCGGCAGAAAAAGATTTTTTGAAAAAATCCCTAAGCCCCGGGGTCACAATTTCAGCAAAAATCTGACTTTTGGCAATTCACTCAAAAATGGTGCCAATCACTTGCAAATGCTCCCCTGAAAGCTTTGGCAGTCGAAACAGAAGGCTTTTTATCACAGGACAAGAAATCAGCCCTCAACAACTTAACCGGCAGAAAAAGATTTTTTGAAAAAATCCCTAAGCCCCGGGGTCACAATTTCAGCAAAAATCTGACTTTTGGCAATTCACTCAAAAATGGTGCCAACCGGTTGCAAATGCTCCCCTGAAAGCTTTGGCAGTCGAAACAGAAGGCTTTTTATCACAGGACAAGAAATCAGCCCTCAACAACTTAACCGGCAGAAAAAGATTTTTTGAAAAAATCCCTAAGCCCCGGGGTCAAAATTTCAGCAAAAATCTGACTTTTGGCAATTCACTCAAAAATGGTGCCAACCAGTTGCAAATGCTCCCCTGAAAGCTTTGGCAGTCGAAACAGAAGGCTTTTCATCACAGGACAAGAAATCAGCCCTCAACAACTTAACCGGCAGAAAAAGATTTTTTGAAAAAATCCCTAAGCCCCGGGGTCACAATTTCAGCAAAAATCTGACTTTTGGCAATTCACTCAAAAATAGTACCAATAAATTGCAAATGCTCCCCTGAAAGCTTTGGCAGTCGAAACAGAAGGCTTTTTATCACAGGACAAGAAATCAGCCCTCAACAACTTGACCGGCTGAAAAAGATTTTTTGAAAAAATCCCTAAGCCCTGGGGTCACAATTTCAGCAAAAATCTGACTTTTGGCAATTCACTCAAAAATGGTGCCAACCGGTTGCAAATGCTCCCCTGAAAGCTTTGGCAGTCGAAACAGAAGGCTTTTCATCACAGGACAAGAAATCAGCCCTCAACAACTTAACCGGCAGAAAAAGATTTTTTGAAAAAATCCCTAAGCCCCGGGGTCACAATTTCAGCAAAAATCAGACTTTTGGCAATTCACTCAAAAATAGTACCAATAAATTGCAAATGCTCCCCTGAAAGCTTTGGCAGTCGAAACAGAAGGCTTTTTATCACAGGACAAGAAATCAGCCCTCAACAACTTGACCGGCTGAAAAAGATTTTTTGAAAAAATCCCTAAGCCCTGGGGTCACAATTTCAGCAAAAATCTGACTTTTGGCAATTCACTCAAAAATGGTGCCAACCGGTTGCAAATGTTCCCCTGAAAGCTTAGGCAGTCGAAACAGAAGGCTTTTTATCACAGGACAAGAAATCAGCCCTCAACAACTTAATCGGCAGAAAAAGACTTTTTGAAAAAATCCCTAAGCCCCGGGGTCACAATTTCAGCAAAAATCTGACTTTTGGCAATTCACTCAAAAATGGTGCCAACCGGTTGCAAATGCTCCCCTGAAAGCTTTGGCAGTCGAAACAGAAGGCTTTTTATCACAGGGCAAGAAATCAGCCGTCAACAACTTAACCGGCAGAAAAAGATTTTTTGAAAAAATCCCTAAGCCCCGGGGTCACAATTTCAGCAAAAATCTGACTTTTGGCAATTCACTCAAAAATGGTGCCAACCGGTTGCAAATGCTCCCCTGAAAGCTTTGGCAGTCGAAACAGAAGGCTTTTTATCACAGGACAAGAAATCAGCCCTCAACAACTTGACCGGCTGAAAAAGATTTTTTGAAAAAATCCCTAAGCCCCGGGGTCACAATTTCAGCAAAAATCTGACATTTGGCAATTCACTCAAAAATGGTGCCAACCGGTTGCAAATGCTCCCCTGAAAGCTATGGCAGTCGAAACAGAAGGCTTTTTATCACAGGACAAGAAATCAGCCCTCAACAACTTAACCGGCAGAAAAAGATTTTTTGAAAAAATCCCTAAGCCCCGGGGTCACAATTTCAGCAAAAATCTGACTTTTGGCAATTCACTCAAAAATGGTGCCAATCACTTGCAAATGCTCCCCTGAAAGCTTAGGCAGTCGAAACAGAAGGCTTTTTATCACAGGACAAGAAATCAGCCCTCAACAACTTGACCGGCCGAAAAAGATTTTTTGAAAAAATCCCTAAGCCCCGGGGTCACAATTTCAGCAAAAATCTGACTTTTGTCAATTCACTCAAAAATGGTGCCAACCGGTTGCAAATGCTCCCCTGAAAGCTTAGGCAGTCGAAACAGAAGGCTTTTTATCAGAGGACAAGAAATCAGCCCTCAACAACTTAACCGGCAGAAAACGACTTTTTGAAAAAATCCCTAAGCCCCGGGGTCACAATTTCAGCAAAAATCTGACTTTTGGCAATTCACTCAAAAATAGAACCAATCAATTGCAAATGCTCCCCTGAAAGCTTTGGCAGTCGAAACAGAAGGCTTTTTATCACAGGACAAGAAATCAGCCCTCAACAACTTAACCGGCAGAAAAAGATTTTTTGAAAAAATCCCTAAGCCCCGGGGTCACAATTTCAGCAAAAATCTGACTTTTGGCAATTCACTCAAAAATGGTGCCAATCACTTGCAATTGCTCCCCTGAAAGCTTTGGCAGTTGAAACAGAAGGCTTTTTATCACAGGACAAGAAATCAGCCCTCAACAACTTAACCGGCGGAAAAAGATTTTTTGAAAAATCTGACTTTTGGCAATACATTCAAAAATGGTGCCAATCACTTGCATATGGTCCCCTAAAAGGTTTGGCAGTTGAAACAGAAGGCTTTTTATCACAGGACAAGAAATCAGCCCTCAACAACTTGACCGGCTGAAAAAGATTTTTTGAAAAAATCCCTAAGCCCTGGGGTCACAATTTCAGCAAAAATCTGACTTTTGGCAATTCACTCAAAAATGGTGCCAACCGGTTGCAAATACTCCCCTGAAAGCTTAGGCAGTCGAAACAGAAGGCTTTTTATCACAGGACAAGAAATCAGCCCTCAACAACTTAACCGGCAGAAAAAGATTTTTTGAAAAAATCCCTAAGCCCCGGGGTCACAATTTCAGCAAAAATCTGACTTTTGGCAATTCACTCAAAAATGGTGCCAATCACTTGCAAATGCTCCCCTGAAAGCTTTGGCAGTCGAAACAGAAGGCTTTTTATCACAGGACAAGAAATCAGCCCTCAACAACTTAACCGGCAGAAAAAGATTTTTTGAAAAAATGCCTAAGCCCCGGGGTCACAATTTCAGCAAAAATCTGACTTTTGGCAATTCACTCAAAAATGGTGCCAACCGGTTGCAAATGCTCCCCTGACAGCTTTGGCAGTCGAAACAGAAGGCTTTTTATCACAGGACAAGAAATCAGCCTTCAACAACTTAACCGGCAGAAAAAGATTTTTTGAAAAAATCCCTAAGCCCCGGGGTCAAAATTTCAGCAAAAATCTGACTTTTGGCAATTCACTCAAAAATGGTGCCAACCAGTTGCAAATGCTCCCCTGAAAGCTTTGGCAGTCGAAACAGAAGGCTTTTTATCACAGGACAAGAAATCAGCCCTCAACAACTTGACCGGCTGAAAAAGATTTTTTGAAAAAATCCCTAAGCCCTGGGGTCACAATTTCAGCAAAAATCTGACTTTTGGCAATTCACTCAAAAATGGTGCCAACCGGTTGCAAATGCTCCCCTGAAAGCTTAGGCAGTCGAAACAGAAGGCTTTTCATCACAGGACAAGAAATCAGCCCTCAACAACTTAACCGGCAGAAAAAGATTTTTTGAAAAAATCCCTAAGCCCCGGGGTCACAATTTCAGCAAAAATCAGACTTTTGGCAATTCACTCAAAAATAGTACCAATAAATTGCAAATGCTCCCCTGAAAGCTTTGGCAGTCGAAACAGAAGGCTTTTTATCACAGGACAAGAAATCAGCCCTCAACAACTTGACCGGCTGAAAAAGATTTTTTGAAAAAATCCCTAAGCCCTGGGGTCACAATTTCAGCAAAAATCTGACTTTTGGCAATTCACTCAAAAATGGTGCCAACCGGTTGCAAATGTTCCCCTGAAAGCTTAGGCAGTCGAAACAGAAGGCTTTTTATCACAGGACAAGAAATCAGCCCTCAACAACTTAATCGGCAGAAAAAGACTTTTTGAAAAAATCCCTAAGCCCCGGGGTCACAATTTCAGCAAAAATCTGACTTTTGGCAATTCACTCAAAAATGGTGCCAACCGGTTGCAAATGCTCCCCTGAAAGCTTTGGCAGTCGAAACAGAAGGCTTTTTATCACAGGGCAAGAAATCAGCCGTCAACAACTTAACCGGCAGAAAACGACTTTTTGAAAAAATCCCTAAGCCCCGGGGTCACAATTTCAGCAAAAATCTGACTTTTGGCAATTCACTCAAAAATGGTGCCAACCGGTTGCAAATGCTCCCCTGAAAGCTTTGGCACTCGAAACAGAAGGCTTTTTATCACAGGACAAGAAAGAAGCCCTCACCAACTTGACCGGCTGAAAAATATTTTTTGAAAAAATCCCTAAGCCCCGGGGTCACAATTTCAGCAAAAATCTGACTTTTGGCAATTCACTCAAAAATGGTGCCAGTCACTTGCAAATGCTCCCCTGAAAGCTTAGGCAGTCGAAACAGAAGGCTTTTTATCACAGGACAAGAAATCAGCCCTCAACAACTTGACCGGCCGAAAAAGATTTTTTGAAAAAATCCCTAAGCCCCGGGGTCACAATTTCAGCAAAAATCTGACTTTTGTCAATTCACTCAAAAATGGTGCCAACCGGTTGCAAATGCTCCCCTGAAAGCTTAGGCAGTCGAAACAGAAGGCTTTTTATCAGAGGACAAGAAATCAGCCCTCAACAACTTAACCGGCAGAAAACGACTTTTTGAAAAAATCCCTAAGCCCCGGGGTCACAATTTCAGCAAAAATCTGACTTTTGGCAATTCACTCAAAAATAGAACCAATCAATTGCAAATGCTCCCCTGAAAGCTTTGGCAGTCGAAACAGAAGGCTTTTTATCACAGGACAAAAAATCAGCCCTCAACAACTTAACCGGCAGAAAAAGATTTTTTGAAAAAATCCCTAAGCCCCGGGGTCACAATTTCAGCAAAAATCTGACTTTTGGCAATTCACTCAAAAATGGTGCCAATCACTTGCAATTGCTCCCCTGAAAGCTTTGGCAGTTGAAACAGAAGGCTTTTTATCACAGGACAAGAAATCAGCCCTCAACAACTTAACCGGCGGAAAAAGATTTTTTGAAAAATCTGACTTTTGGCAATACATTCAAAAATGGTGCCAATCACTTGCATATGGTCCCCTAAAAGGTTTGGCAGTTGAAACAGAAGGCTTTTTATCACAGGACAAGAAATCAGCCCTCAACAACTTAACCGGCGGAAAAAGATTTTTTGAAAAAATCTCTAAGCCCCGGGGTCACAATTTCAGTAAAAATCTGACTTTTGGCAATTCACTCAAAAATGGTGCCAACCGGTTGCAAATACTCCCCTGAAAGCTTAGGCAGTCGAAACAGAAGGCTTTTTATCACAGGACAAGAAATCAGCCCTCAACAACTTAACCGGCAGAAAAAGATTTTTTGAAAAAATCCCTAAGCCCCGGGGTCACAATTTCAGCAAAAATCTGACTTTTGGCAATTCACTCAAAAATGGTGCCAATCACTTGCAAATGCTCCCCTGAAAGCTTTGGCAGTCGAAACAGAAGGCTTTTTATCACAGGACAAGAAATCAGCCCTCAACAACTTAACCGGCAGAAAAAGATTTTTTGAAAAAATCCCTAAGCCCCGGGGTCACAATTTCAGCAAAAATCTGACTTTTGGCAATTCACTCAAAAATGGTGCCAACCGGTTGCAAATGCTCCCCTGAAAGCTTTGGCAGTCGAAACAGAAGGCTTTTTATCACAGGACAAGAAATCAGCCCTCAACAACTTAACCGGCAGAAAAAGATTTTTTGAAAAAATCCCTAAGCCCCGGGGTCACAATTTCAGCAAAAATCTGACTTTTGGCAATTCACTCAAAAATGGTGCCAATCAGTTGCAAATGCTCCCCTGAAAGCTTTGGCAGTCGAAACAGAAGGCTTTTCATCACAGGACAAGAAATCAGCCCTCAACAACTTAACCGGCAGAAAAAGATTTTTTGAAAAAATCCCTAAGCCCCGGGGTCACAATTTCAGCAAAAATCTGACTTTTGGCAATTCACTCAAAAATAGTACCAATAAATTGCAAATGCTCCCCTGAAAGCTTTGGCAGTCGAAACAGAAGGCTTTTTATCACAGGACAAGAAATCAGCCCTCAACAACTTGACCGGCTGAAAAAGATTTTTTGAAAAAATCCCTAAGCCCTGGGGTCACAATTTCAGCAAAAATCTGACTTTTGGCAATTCACTCAAAAATGGTGCCAACCGGTTGCAAATGCTCCCCTGTAAGCTTAGGCAGTCGAAACAGAAGGCTTTTTATCACAGGACAAGAAATCAGCCCTCAACAACTTAATCGGCAGAAAAAGACTTTTTGAAAAAATCCCTAAGCCCCGGGGTCACAATTTCAGCAAAAATCTGACTTTTGGCAATTCACTCAAAAATGGTGCCAACCGGTTGCAAATGCTCCCCTGAAAGCTTAGGCAGTCGAAACAGAAGGCTTTTTATCACAGGACAAGAAATCAGCCCTCAACAACTTAACCGGCAGAAAACGACTTTTTGAAAAAATCCCTAAGCCCCGGGGTCACAATTTCAGCAAAAATCTGACTTTTGGCAATTCACTCAAAAATAGAACCAATCAATTGCAAATGCTCCCCTGAAAGCTTTGGCAGTCGAAACAGAAGGCTTTTTATCACAGGACAAGAAATCAGCCCTCAACAACTTAACCGGCAGAAAAAGATTTTTTGAAAAAATCCCTAAGCCCCCGGGGTCACAATTTCAGCAAAAATCTGACTTTTGGCAATTCACTCAAAAATGGTGCCAATCACTTGCAATTGCTCCCCTGAAAGCTTTGGCAGTTGAAACAGAAGGCTTTTTATCACAGGACAAGAAATCAGCCCTCAACAACTTAACCGGCGGAAAAAGATTTTTTGAAAAATCTGACTTTTGGCAATACATTCAAAAATGGTGCCAATCACTTGCATATGGTCCCCTAAAAGGTTTGGCAGTTGAAACAGAAGGCTTTTTATCACAGGACAAGAAATCAGCCCTCAACAACTTAACCGGCGGAAAAAGATTTTTTGAAAAAATCTCTAAGCCCCGGGGTCACAATTTCAGTAAAAATCTGACTTTTGGCAATTCACTCAAAAATGGTGCCAACCGGTTGCAAATACTCCCCTGAAAGCTTAGGCAGTCGAAACAGAAGGCTTTTTATCACAGGACAAGAAATCAGCCCTCAACAACTTAACCGGCAGAAAAAGATTTTTTGAAAAAATCCCTAAGCCCCGGGGTCACAATTTCAGCAAAAATCTGACTTTTGGCAATTCACTCAAAAATGGTGCCAATCACTTGCAAATGCTCCCCTGAAAGCTTTGGCAGTCGAAACAGAAGGCTTTTTATCACAGGACAAGAAATCAGCCCTCAACAACTTAACCGGCAGAAAAAGATTTTTTGAAAAAATCCCTAAGCCCCGGGGTCACAATTTCAGCAAAAATCTGACTTTTGGCAATTCACTCAAAAATGGTGCCAACCGGTTGCAAATGCTCCCCTGAAAGCTTTGGCAGTCGAAACAGAAGGCTTTTTATCACAGGACAAGAAATCAGCCCTCAACAACTTAACCGGCAGAAAAAGATTTTTTGAAAAAATCCCTAAGCCCCGGGGTCACAATTTCAGCAAAAATCTGACTTTTGGCAATTCACTCAAAAATGGTGCCAATCAGTTGCAAATGCTCCCCTGAAAGCTTTGGCAGTCGAAACAGAAGGCTTTTCATCACAGGACAAGAAATCAGCCCTCAACAACTTAACCGGCAGAAAAAGATTTTTTGAAAAAATCCCTAAGCCCCGGGGTCACAATTTCAGCAAAAATCTGACTTTTGGCAATTCACTCAAAAATAGTACCAATAAATTGCAAATGCTCCCCTGAAAGCTTTGGCAGTCGAAACAGAAGGCTTTTTATCACAGGACAAGAAATCAGCCCTCAACAACTTGACCGGCTGAAAAAGATTTTTTGAAAAAATCCCTAAGCCCTGGGGTCACAATTTCAGCAAAAATCTGACTTTTGGCAATTCACTCAAAAATGGTGCCAACCAGTTGCAAATGCTCCCCTGAAAGCTTTGGCAGTCGAAACAGAAGGCTTTTCATCACAGGACAAGAAATCAGCCCTCAACAACTTAACCGGCAGAAAAAGATTTTTTGAAAAAATCCCTAAGCCCCGGGGTCACAATTTCAGCAAAAATCTGACTTTTGGCAATTCACTCAAAAATAGTACCAATAAATTGCAAATGCTCCCCTGAAAGCTTTGGCAGTCGAAACAGAAGGCTTTTTATCACAGGACAAGAAATCAGCCCTCAACAACTTGACCGGCTGAAAAAGATTTTTTGAAAAAATCCCTAAGCCCTGGGGTCACAATTTCAGCAAAAATCTGACTTTTGGCAATTCACTCAAAAATGGTGAAAACCGGTTGCAAATGCTCCCCTGAAAGCTTAGGCAGTCGAAACAGAAGGCTTTTTATCACAGGACAAGAAATCAGCCCTCAACAACTTAATCGGCAGAAAAAGACTTTTTGAAAAAATCCCTAAGCCCCGGGGTCACAATTTCAGCAAAAATCTGACTTTTGGCAATTCACTCAAAAATGGTGCCAACCGGTTGCAAATGCTCCCCTGAAAGCTTAGGCAGTCGAAACAGAAGGCTTTTTATCACAGGACAAGAAATCAGCCCTCAACAACTTAACCGGCAGAAAACGACTTTTTGAAAAAATCCCTAAGCCCCGGGGTCACAATTTCAGCAAAAATCTGACTTTTGGCAATTCACTCAAAAATAGAACCAATCAATTGCAAATGCTCCCCTGAAAGCTTTGGCAGTCGAAACAGAAGGCTTTTTATCACAGGACAAGAAATCAGCCCTCAACAACTTAACCGGCAGAAAAAGATTTTTTGAAAAAATCCCTAAGCCCCGGGGTCACAATTTCAGCAAAAATCTGACTTTTGGCAATTCACTCAAAAATGGTGCCAACCAGTTGCAAATGCTCCCCTGAAAGCTTTGGCAGTCGAAACAGAAGGCTTTTCATCACAGGACAAGAAATCAGCCCTCAACAACTTAACCGGCAGAAAAAGATTTTTTGAAAAAATCCCTAAGCCCCGGGGTCACAATTTCAGCAAAAATCTGACTTTTGGCAATTCACTCAAAAATAGTACCAATAAATTGCAAATGCTCCCCTGAAAGCTTTGGCAGTCGAAACAGAAGGCTTTTTATCACAGGACAAGAAATCAGCCCTCAACAACTTGACCGGCTGAAAAAGATTTTTTGAAAAAATCCCTAAGCCCTGGGGTCACAATTTCACCAAAAATCTGACTTTTGGCAATTCACTCAAAAATGGTGCCAACCGGTTGCAAATGCTCCCCTGAAAGCTTAGGCAGTCGAAACAGAAGGCTTTTTATCACAGGACAAGAAATCAGCCCTCAACAACTTAATCGGCAGAAAAAGACTTTTTGAAAAAATCCCTAAGCCCCGGGGTCACAATTTCAGCAAAAATCTGACTTTTGGCAATTCACTCAAAAATGGTGCCAACCGGTTGCAAATGCTCCCCTGAAAGCTTAGGCAGTCGAAACAGAAGGCTTTTTATCACAGGACAAGAAATCAGCCCTCAACAACTTAACCGGCAGAAAACGACTTTTTGAAAAAATCCCTAAGCCCCGGGGTCACAATTTCAGCAAAAATCTGACTTTTGGCAATTCACTCAAAAATAGAACCAATCAATTGCAAATGCTCCCCTGAAAGCTTTGGCAGTCGAAACAGAAGGCTTTTTATCACAGGACAAGAAATCAGCCCTCAACAACTTAACCGGCAGAAAAAGATTTTTTGAAAAAATCCCTAAGCCCCGGGGTCACAATTTCAGCAAAAATCTGACTTTTGGCAATTCACTCAAAAATGGTGCCAATCACTTGCAAATGCTCCCCTGAAAGCTTAGGCAGTCGAAACAGAAGGCTTTTTATCACAGGACAAGAAATCAGCCCTCAACAACTTGACCGGCCGAAAAAGATTTTTTGAAAAAATCCCTAAGCCCCGGGGTCACAATTTCAGCAAAAATCTGACTTTTGGCAATTCACTCAAAAATGGTGCCAATCACTTGCAAATGCTCCCCTGAAAGCTTAGGCAGTCGAAACAGAAGGCTTTTTATCACAGGACAAGAAATCAGCCCTCAACAACTTGACCGGCCGAAAAAGATTTTTTGAAAAAATCCCTAAGCCCCGGGGTCACAATTTCAGCAAAAATCTGACTTTTGGCAATTCACTCAAAAATGGTGCCAACCGGTTGCAAATGCTCCCCGGAAAGCTTAGGCAGTCGAAACAGAAGGCTTTTTATCAGAGGACAAGAAATCAGCCCTCAACAACTTAACCGGCAGAAAACGACTTTTTGAAAAAATCCCTAAGCCCCGGGGTCACAATTTCAGCAAAAATCTGACTTTTGGCAATTCACTCAAAAATAGAACCAATCAATTGCAAATGCTCCCCTGAAAGCTTTGGCAGTCGAAACAGAAGGCTTTTTATCACAGGACAAGAAATCAGCCCTCAACAACTTAACCGGCAGAAAAAGATTTTTTGAAAAAATCCCTAAGCCCCGGGGTCACAATTTCAGCAAAAATCTGACTTTTGGCAATTCACTCAAAAATGGTGCCAATCACTTGCAAATGCTCCCCTGAAAGCTTAGGCAGTCGAAACAGAAGGCTTTTTATCACAGGACAAGAAATCAGCCCTCAACAACTTGACCGGCCGAAAAAGATTTTTTGAAAAAATCCCTAAGCCCCGGGGTCACAATTTCAGCAAAAATCTGACTTTTGTCAATTCACTCAAAAATGGTGCCAACCGGTTGCAAATGCTCCCCTGAAAGCTTAGGCAGTCGAAACAGAAGGCTTTTTATCAGAGGACAAGAAATCAGCCCTCAACAACTTAACCGGCAGAAAACGACTTTTTGAAAAAATCCCTAAGCCCCGGGGTCACAATTTCAGCAAAAATCTGACTTTTGGCAATTCACTCAAAAATAGAACCAATCAATTGCAAATGCTCCCCTGAAAGCTTTGGCAGTCGAAACAGAAGGCTTTTTATCACAGGACAAGAAATCAGCCCTCAACAACTTAACCGGCAGAAAAAGATTTTTTGAAAAAATCCCTAAGCCCCGGGGTCACAATTTCAGCAAAAATCTGACTTTTGGCAATTCACTCAAAAATGGTGCCAATCACTTGCAATTGCTCCCCTGAAAGCTTTGGCAGTTGAAACAGAAGGCTTTTTATCACAGGACAAGAAATCAGCCCTCAACAACTTAACCGGCGGAAAAAGATTTTTTGAAAAATCTGACTTTTGGCAATACATTCAAAAATGGTGCCAATCACTTGCATATGGTCCCCTAAAAGGTTTGGCAGTTGAAACAGAAGGCTTTTTATCACAGGACAAGAAATCAGCCCTCAACAACTTAACCGGCAGAAAAAGATTTTTTGAAAAAATCCCTAAGCCCCGGGGTCACAATTTCAGCAAAAATCTGACTTTTGGCAATTCACTCAAAAATGGTGCCAACCGGTTGCAAATGCTCCCCTGAAAGCTTTGGCAGTCGAAACAGAAGGCTTTTTATCACAGGACAAGAAATCAGCCCTCAACAACTTAACCGGCAGAAAAAGATTTTTTGAAAAAATCCCTAAGCCCCGGGGTCACAATTTCAGCAAAAATCTGACTTTTGGCAATTCACTCAAAAATAGAACCAATCAATTGCAAATGCTCCCCTGAAAGCTTTGGCAGTCGAAACAGAAGGCTTTTTATCACAGGACAAGAAATCAGCCCTCAACAACTTAACCGGCAGAAAAAGATTTTTTGAAAAAATCCCTAAGCCCCGGGGTCACAATTTCAGCAAAAATCTGACTTTTGGCAATTCACTCAAAAATGGTGCCAATCACTTGCAAATGCTCCCCTGAAAGCTTTGGCAGTCGAAACAGAAGGCTTTTTATCACAGGACAAGAAATCAGCCCTCAACAACTTAACCGGCAGAAAAAGATTTTTTGAAAAAATCCCTAAGCCCCGGGGTCACAATTTCAGCAAAAATCTGACTTTTGGCAATTCACTCAAAAATGGTGCCAACCGGTTGCAAATGCTCCCCTGAAAGCTTTGGCAGTCGAAACAGAAGGCTTTTTATCACAGGACAAGAAATCAGCCCTCAACAACTTAACCGGCAGAAAAAGATTTTTTGAAAAAATCCCTAAGCCCCGGGGTCACAATTTCAGCAAAAATCTGACTTTTGGCAATTCACTCAAAAATGGTGCCAACCAGTTGCAAATGCTCCCCTGAAAGCTTTGGCAGTCGAAACAGAAGGCTTTTCATCACAGGACAAGAAATCAGCCCTCAACAACTTAACCGGCAGAAAAAGATTTTTTGAAAAAATCCCAAAGCCCCGGGGTCACAATTTCAGCAAAAATCTGACTTTTGGCAATTCACTCAAAAATAGTACCAATAAATTGCAAATGCTCCCCTGAAAGCTTTGGCAGTCGAAAGAGAAAGCTTTTTATCACAGGACAAGAAATCAGCCCTCAACAACTTGACCGGCTGAAAAAGATTTTTTGAAAAAATCCCTAAGCCCTGGGGTCACAATTTCAGCAAAAATCTGACTTTTGGCAATTCACTCAAAAATGGTGCCAACCGGTTGCAAATGCTCCCCTGAAAGCTTAGGCAGTCGAAACAGAAGGCTTTTTATCACAGGACAAGAAATCAGCCCTCAACAACTTAATCGGCAGAAAAAGACTTTTTGAAAAAATCCCTAAGCCCCGGGGTCACAATTTCAGCAAAAATCTGACTTTTGGCAATTCACTCAAAAATGGTGCCAACCGGTTGCAAATGCTCCCCTGAAAGCTTAGGCAGTCGAAACAGAAGGCTTTTTATCACAGGACAAGAAATCAGCCCTCAACAACTTAACCGGCAGAAAACGACTTTTTGAAAAAATCCCTAAGCCCCGGGGTCACAATTTCAGCAAAAATCTGACTTTTGGCAATTCACTCAAAAATAGAACCAATCAATTGCAAATGCTCCCCTGAAAGCTTTGGCAGTCGAAACAGAAGGCTTTTTATCACAGGACAAGAAATCAGCCCTCAACAACTTAACCGGCAGAAAAAGACTTTTGAAAAAATCCCTAAGCCCCGGGGTCACAATTTCAGCAAAAATCTGACTTTTGGCAATTCACTCAAAAATGGTGCCAACCGGTTGCAAATGCTCCCCTGAAAGCTTTGGCACTCGAAACAGAAGGCTTTTTATCACAGGACAAGAAATCAGCCCTCAACAACTTGACCGGCTGAAAAATATTTTTTGAAAAAATCCCTAAGCCCCGGGGTCACAATTTCAGCAAAAATCTGACTTTTGGCAATTCACTCAAAAATGGTGCCAACCGGTTGCAAATACTCCCCTGAAAGCTTAAGCAGTCGAAACAGAAGGCTTTTTATCACAGGACACGAAATCAGCCCTCAACAACTTAACCGGCAGAAAACGACTTTTTGAAAAAATCCCTAAGCCCCGGGGTCACAATTTCAGCAAAAATCTGACTTTTGGCAATTCACTCAAAAATAGAACCAATCAATTGCAAATGCTCGCCTGAAAGCTTTGGCAGTCGAAACAGAAGGCTTTTTATCACAGGACAAGAAATCAGCCCTCAACAACTTGACCGGCTGAAAAAGATTTTTTGAAAAAATCCCTAAGCCCCGGGGTCACAATTTCAGCAAAAATCTGACTTTTGGCAATTCACTCAAAAATGGTGCCAACCGGTTGCAAATGCTCCCCTGAAAGCTTTGGCAGTCGAAACAGAAGGCTTTTTATCACAGGACAAGAAATCAGCCCTCAACAACTTAACCGGCAGAAAAAGATTTTTTGAAAAAATCCCTAAGCCCCGGGGTCACAATTTCAGCAAAAATCTGACTTTTGGCAATTCACTCAAAAATGGTGCCAACCAGTTGCAAATGCTCCCCTGAAAGCTTTGGCAGTCGAAACAGAAGGCTTTTCATCACAGGACAAGAAATCAGCCCTCAACAACTTAACCGGCAGAAAAAGATTTTTTGAAAAAATCCCTAAGCCCCGGGGTCACAATTTCAGCAAAAATCTGACTTTTGGCAATTCACTCAAAAATAGTAGCAATAAATTGCAAATGCTCCCCTGAAAGCTTTGGCAGTCGAAACAGAAGGCTTTTTATCACAGGACAAGAAATCAGCCCTCAACAACTTGACCGGCTGAAAAAGATTTTTTGAAAAAATCCCTAAGCCCTGGGGTCACAATTTCAGCAAAAATCTGACTTTTGGCAATTCACTCAAAAATGGTGCCAACCGGTTGCAAATGCTCCCCTGAAAGCTTTGGCAGTCGAAACAGAAGGCTTTTCATCACAGGACAAGAAATCAGCCCTCAACAACTTAACCGGCAGAAAAAGATTTTTTGAAAAAATCCCTAAGCCCCGGGGTCACAATTTCAGCAAAAATCAGACTTTTGGCAATTCACTCAAAAATAGTACCAATAAATTGCAAATGCTCCCCTGAAAGCTTTGGCAGTCGAAACAGAAGGCTTTTTATCACAGGACAAGAAATCAGCCCTCAACAACTTGACCGGCTGAAAAAGATTTTTTGAAAAAATCCCTAAGCCCTGGGGTCACAATTTCAGCAAAAATCTGACTTTTGGCAATTCACTCAAAAATGGTGCCAACCGGTTGCAAATGTTCCCCTGAAAGCTTAGGCAGTCGAAACAGAAGGCTTTTTATCACAGGACAAGAAATCAGCCCTCAACAACTTAATCGGCAGAAAAAGACTTTTTGAAAAAATCCCTAAGCCCCGGGGTCACAATTTCAGCAAAAATCTGACTTTTGGCAATTCACTCAAAAATGGTGCCAACCGGTTGCAAATGCTCCCCTGAAAGCTTTGGCAGTCGAAACAGAAGGCTTTTTATCACAGGACAAGAAATCAGCCCTCAACAACTTAACCGGCAGAAAAAGATTTTTTGAAAAAATCCCTAAGCCCCGGGGTCACAATTTCAGCAAAAATCTGACTTTTGGCAATTCACTCAAAAATGGTGCCAACCGGTTGCAAATGCTCCCCTGAAAGCTTTGGCACTCGAAACAGAAGGCTTTTTATCACAGGACAAGAAAGAAGCCCTCAACAACTTGACCGGCTGAAAAAGATTTTTTGAAAAAATCCCTAAGCCCCGGGGTCACAATTTCAGCAAAAATCTGACTTTTGGCAATTCACTCAAAAATGGTGCCAACCGGTTGCAAATACTCCCCTGAAAGCTTAGGCAGTCGAAACAGAAGGCTTTTTATCACAGGACACGAAATCAGCCCTCAACAACTTAACCGGCAGAAAACGACTTTTTGAAAAAATCCCTAAGCCCCGGGGTCACAATTTCAGCAAAAATCTGACTTTTGGCAATTCACTCAAAAATAGAACCAATCAATTGCAAATGCTCCCCTGAAAGCTTTGGCAGTCGAAACAGAAGGCTTTTTATCACAGGACAAGAAATCAGCCCTCAACAACTTAACCGGCAGAAAAAGATTTTTTGAAAAAATCCCTAAGCCCCGGGGTCACAATTTCAGCAAAAATCTGACTTTTGGCAATTCACTCAAAAATGGTGCCAATCACTTGCAAATGCTCCCCTGAAAGCTTAGGCAGTCGAAACAGAAGGCTTTTTATCACAGGACAAGAAATCAGCCCTCAACAACTTGACCGGCCGAAAAAGATTTTTTGAAAAAATCCCTAAGCCCCGGGGTCACAATTTCAGCAAAAATCTGACTTTTGTCAATTCACTCAAAAATGGTGCCAACCGGTTGCAAATGCTCCCCTGAAAGCTTAGGCAGTCGAAACAGAAGGCTTTTTATCAGAGGACAAGAAATCAGCCCTCAACAACTTAACCGGCAGAAAACGACTTTTTGAAAAAATCCCTAAGCCCCGGGGTCACAATTTCAGCAAAAATCTGACTTTTGGCAATTCACTCAAAAATAGAACCAATCAATTGCAAATGCTCCCCTGAAAGCTTTGGCAGTCGAAACAGAAGGCTTTTTATCACAGGACAAGAAATCAGCCCTCAACAACTTAACCGGCAGAAAAAGATTTTTTGAAAAAATCCCTAAGCCCCGGGGTCACAATTTCAGCAAAAATCTGACTTTTGGCAATTCACTCAAAAATGGTGCCAATCACTTGCAATTGCTCCCCTGAAAGCTTTGGCAGTTGAAACAGAAGGCTTTTTATCACAGGACAAGAAATCAGCCCTCAACAACTTAACCGGCGGAAAAAGATTTTTTGAAAAATCTGACTTTTGGCAATACATTCAAAAATGGTGCCAATCACTTGCATATGGTCCCCTAAAAGGTTTGGCAGTTGAAACAGAAGGCTTTTTATCACAGGACAAGAAATCAGCCCTCAACAACTTAACCGGCGGAAAAAGATTTTTTGAAAAAATCTCTAAGCCCCGGGGTCACAATTTCAGTAAAAATCTGACTTTTGGCAATTCACTCAAAAATGGTGCCAACCGGTTGCAAATACTCCCCTGAAAGCTTAGGCAGTCGAAACAGAAGGCTTTTTATCACAGGACAAGAAATCAGCCCTCAACAACTTAACCGGCAGAAAAAGATTTTTTGAAAAAATCCCTAAGCCCCGGGGTCACAATTTCAGCAAAAATCTGACTTTTGGCAATTCACTCAAAAATGGTGCCAACCGGTTGCAAATGCTCCCCTGAAAGCTTTGGCAGTCGAAACAGAAGGCTTTTTATCACAGGACAAGAAATCAGCCCTCAACAACTTAACCGGCAGAAAAAGATTTTTTGAAAAAATCCCTAAGCCCCGGGGTCACAATTTCAGCAAAAATCTGACTTTTGGCAATTCACTCAAAAATGGTGCCAACCGGTTGCAAATGCTCCCCTGAAAGCTTTGGCAGTCGAAACAGAAGGCTTTTTATCACAGGACAAGAAATCAGCCCTCAACAACTTAACCGGCAGAAAAAGATTTTTTGAAAAAATCCCTAAGCCCCGGGGTCACAATTTCAGCAAAAATCTGACTTTTGGCAATTCACTCAAAAATGGTGCCAACCAGTTGCAAATGCTCCCCTGAAAGCTTTGGCAGTCGAAACAGAAGGCTTTTTATCACAGGACAAGAAATCAGCCCTCAACAACTTGACCGGCTGAAAAAGATTTTTTGAAAAAATCCCTAAGCCCTGGGGTCACAATTTCAGCAAAAATCTGACTTTTGGCAATTCACTCAAAAATGGTGCCAACCGGTTGCAAATGCTCCCCTGAAAGCTTAGGCAGTCGAAACAGAAGGCTTTTTATCACAGGACAAGAAATCAGCCCTCAACAACTTAATCGGCAGAAAAAGACTTTTTGAAAAAATCCCTAAGCCCCGGGGTCACAATTTCAGCAAAAATCTGACTTTTGGCAATTCACTCAAAAATGTTGCCAACCGGTTGCAAATGCTCCCCTGAAAGCTTAGGCAGTCGAAACAGAAGGCTTTTTATCACAGGACAAGAAATCAGCCCTCAACAACTTAACCGGCAGAAAATGACTTTTTGAAAAAATCCCTAAGCCCCGGGGTCACAATTTCAGCAAAAATCTGACTTTTGGCAATTCACTCAAAAATAGAACCAATCAATTGCAAATGCTCCCCTGAAAGCTTTGGCAGTCGAAACAGAAGGCTTTTTATCACAGGACAAGAAATCAGCCCTCAACAACTTAACCGGCAGAAAAAGATTTTTTGAAAAAATCCCTAAGCCCCGGGGTCACAATTTCAGCAAAAATCTGACTTTTGGCAATTCACTCAAAAATGGTGCCAATCACTTGCAAATGCTCCCCTGAAAGCTTAGGCAGTCGAAACAGAAGGCTTTTTATCACAGGACAAGAAATCAGCCCTCAACAACTTAACCGGCGGAAAAAGATTTTTTGAAAAAATCTCTAAGCCCCGGGGTCACAATTTCAGTAAAAATCTGACTTTTGGCAATTCACTCAAAAATGGTGCCAACCGGTTGCAAATACTCCCCTGAAAGCTTAGGCAGTCGAAACAGAAGGCTTTTTATCACAGGACAAGAAATCAGCCCTCAACAACTTAACCGGCAGAAAAAGATTTTTTGAAAAAATCCCTAAGCCCCGGGGTCACAATTTCAGCAAAAATCTGACTTTTGGCAATTCACTCAAAAATGGTGCCAATCACTTGCAAATGCTCCCCTGAAAGCTTAGGCAGTCGAAACAGAAGGCTTTTTATCACAGGACACGAAATCAGCCCTCAACAACTTAACCGGCAGAAAACGACTTTTTGAAAAAATCCCTAAGCCCCGGGGTCACAATTTCAGCAAAAATCTGACTTTTGTCAATTCACTCAAAAATGGTGCCAACCGGTTGCAAATGCTCCCCTGAAAGCTTAGGCTGTCGAAACAGAAGGCTTTTTATCAGAGGACAAGAAATCAGCCCTCAACAACTTAACCGGCAGAAAACGACTTTTTGAAAAAATCCCTAAGCCCCGGGGTCACAATTTCAGCAAAAATCTGACTTTTGGCAATTCACTCAAAAATAGAACCAATCAATTGCAAATGCTCCCCTGAAAGCTTTGGCAGTCGAAACAGAAGGCTTTTTATCACAGGACAAGAAATCAGCCCTCAACAACTTAACCGGCAGAAAAAGATTTTTTGAAAAAATCCCTAAGCCCCGGGGTCACAATTTCAGCAAAAATCTGACTTTTGGCAATTCACTCAAAAATGGTGCCAATCACTTGCAATTGCTCCCCTGAAAGCTTTGGCAGTTGAAACAGAAGGCTTTTTATCACAGGACAAGAAATCAGCCCTCAACAACTTAACCGGCGGAAAAAGATTTTTTGAAAAATCTGACTTTTGGCAATACATTCAAAAATGGTGCCAATCACTTGCATATGGTCCCCTAAAAGGTTTGGCAGTTGAAACAGAAGGCTTTTTATCACAGGACAAGAAATCAGCCCTCAACAACTTAACCGGCGGAAAAAGATTTTTTGAAAAAATCTCTAAGCCCCGGGGTCACAATTTCAGTAAAAATCTGACTTTTGGCAATTCACTCAAAAATGGTGCCAACCGGTTGCAAATACTCCCCTGAAAGCTTAGGCAGTCGAAACAGAAGGCTTTTTATCACAGGACAAGAAATCAGCCCTCAACAACTTAACCGGCAGAAAAAGATTTTTTGAAAAAATCCCTAAGCCCCGGGGTCACAATTTCAGCAAAAATCTGACTTTTGGCAATTCACTCAAAAATGGTGCCAATCACTTGCAAATGCTCCCCTGAAAGCTTTGGCAGTCGAAACAGAAGGCTTTTTATCACAGGACAAGAAATCAGCCCTCAACAACTTAACCGGCAGAAAAAGATTTTTTGAAAAAATCCCTAAGCCCCGGGGTCACAATTTCAGCAAAAATCTGACTTTTGGCAATTCACTCAAAAATGGTGCCAACCGGTTGCAAATGCTCCCCTGAAAGCTTTGGCAGTCGAAACAGAAGGCTTTTTATCACAGGACAAGAAATCAGCCCTCAACAACTTAACCGGCAGAAAAAGATTTTTTGAAAAAATCCCTAAGCCCCGGGGTCACAATTTCAGCAAAAATCTGACTTTTGGCAATTCACTCAAAAATGGTGCCAACCAGTTGCAAATGCTCCCCTGAAAGCTTTGGCAGTCGAAACAGAAGGCTTTTTATCACAGGACAAGAAATCAGCCCTCAACAACTTGACCGGCTGAAAAAGATTTTTTGAAAAAATCCCTAAGCCCTGGGGTCACAATTTCAGCAAAAATCTGACTTTTGGCAATTCACTCAAAAATGGTGCCAACCGGTTGCAAATGCTCCCCTGAAAGCTTAGGCAGTCGAAACAGAAGGCTTTTTATCACAGGACAAGAAATCAGCCCTCAACAACTTAATCGGCAGAAAAAGACTTTTTGAAAAAATCCCTAAGCCCCGGGGTCACAATTTCAGCAAAAATCTGACTTTTGGCAATTCACTCAAAAATGTTGCCAACCGGTTGCAAATGCTCCCCTGAAAGCTTAGGCAGTCGAAACAGAAGGCTTTTTATCACAGGACAAGAAATCAGCCCTCAACAACTTAACCGGCAGAAAATGACTTTTTGAAAAAATCCCTAAGCCCCGGGGTCACAATTTCAGCAAAAATCTGACTTTTGGCAATTCACTCAAAAATAGAACCAATCAATTGCAAATGCTCCCCTGAAAGCTTTGGCAGTCGAAACAGAAGGCTTTTTATCACAGGACAAGAAATCAGCCCTCAACAACTTAACCGGCAGAAAAAGATTTTTTGAAAAAATCCCTAAGCCCCGGGGTCACAATTTCAGCAAAAATCTGACTTTTGGCAATTCACTCAAAAATGGTGCCAATCACTTGCAAATGCTCCCCTGAAAGCTTAGGCAGTCGAAACAGAAGGCTTTTTATCACAGGACAAGAAATCAGCCCTCAACAACTTAACCGGCGGAAAAAGATTTTTTGAAAAAATCTCTAAGCCCCGGGGTCACAATTTCAGTAAAAATCTGACTTTTGGCAATTCACTCAAAAATGGTGCCAACCGGTTGCAAATACTCCCCTGAAAGCTTAGGCAGTCGAAACAGAAGGCTTTTTATCACAGGACAAGAAATCAGCCCTCAACAACTTAACCGGCAGAAAAAGATTTTTTGAAAAAAATCCCTAAGCCCCGGGGTCACAATTTCAGCAAAAATCTGACTTTTGGCAATTCACTCAAAAATGGTGCCAATCACTTGCAAATGCTCCCCTGAAAGCTTTGGCAGTCGAAACAGAAGGCTTTTTATCACAGGACAAGAAATTCAGCCCTCAACAACTTAACCGGCAGAAAAAGATTTTTGAAAAAATCCCTAAGCCCCGGGGTCACAATTTCAGCAAAAATCTGACTTTTGGCAATTCACTCAAAAATGGTGCCAACCGGTTGCAAATGCTCCCCTGAAAGCTTTGGCAGTCGAAACAGAAGGCTTTTTATCACAGGACAAGAAATCAGCCCTCAACAACTTAACCGGCAGAAAAAGATTTTTTGAAAAAATCCCTAAGCCCCGGGGTCACAATTTCAGCAAAAATCTGACTTTTGGCAATTCACTCAAAAATGGTGCCAACCAGTTGCAAATGCTCCCCTGAAAGCTTTGGCAGTCGAAACAGAAGGCTTTTCATCACAGGACAAGAAATCAGCCCTCAACAACTTAACCGGCAGAAAAGATTTTTTTGAAAAAATCCCTAAGCCCCGGGGTCACAATTTCAGCAAAAATCTGACTTTTGGCAATTCACTCAAAAATAGTACCAATAAATTGCAAATGCTCCCCTGAAAGCTTTGGCAGTCGAAACAGAAGGCTTTTTATCACAGGACAAGAAATCAGCCCTCAACAACTTGACCGGCCTGAAAAAGATTTTTTGAAAAAATCCCTAAGCCCTGGGGTCACAATTTCAGCAAAAATCTGACTTTTGGCAATTCACTCAAAAATGGTGCCAACCGGTTGCAAATGCTCCCCTGAAAGCTTAGGCAGTCGAAACAGAAGGCTTTTTATCACAGGACAAGAAATCAGCCCTCAACAACTTAATCGGCAGAAAAAGACTTTTTGAAAAAATCCCTAAGCCCCGGGGTCACAATTTCAGCAAAAATCTGACTTTTGGCAATTCACTCAAAATGGTGCCAACCGGTTGCAAATGCTCCCCTGAAAGCTTAGGCAGTCGAAACAGAAGGCTTTTTATCACAGGACAAGAAATCAGCCCTCAACAACTTAACCGGCAGAAAACGACTTTTTGAAAAAATCCCTAAGCCCCGGGGTCACAATTTCAGCAAAAATCTGACTTTTGGCAATTCACTCAAAAATAGAACCAATCAATTGCAAATGCTCCCTGAAAGCTTTGGCAGTCGAAACAGAAGGCTTTTTATCACAGGACAAGAAATCAGCCCTCAACAACTTGACCGGCTGAAAAAGATTTTTTGAAAAAATCCCTAAGCCCTGGGGTCACAATTTCAGCAAAAATCTGACTTTTGGCAATTCACTCAAAAATGGTGCCAACCGGTTGCAAATGCTCCCCTGAAAGCTTAGGCAGTCGAAACAGAAGGCTTTTTATCACAGGACAAGAAATCAGCCCTCAACAACTTAATCGGCAGAAAAGACTTTTTGAAAAAATCCCTAAGCCCCGGGGTCACAATTTCAGCAAAAATCTGACTTTTGGCAATTCACTCAAAAATGGTGCCAACCGGTTGCAAATGCTCCCTGAAAGCTTAGGCAGTCGAAACAGAAGGCTTTTTATCACAGGACAAGAAAATCAGCCCTCAACAACTTAACCGGCAGAAAACGACTTTTTGAAAAATCCCTAAGCCCCGGGGTCACAATTTCAGCAAAAATCTGACTTTTGGCAATTCACTCAAAAATAGAACCAATCAATTGCAAATGCTCCCCTGAAAGCTTTGGCAGTCGAAACAGAAGGCTTTTTATCACAGGACAAGAATCAGCCCTCAACAACTTAACCGGCAGAAAAAGATTTTTTGAAAAAATCCCTAAGCCCGGGGTCACAATTTCAGCAAAAATCTGACTTTTGGCAATTCACTCAAAAATGGTGCCAATCACTTGCAAATGCTCCCCTGAAAGCTTAGGCAGGCAGTCGAAACAGAAGGCTTTTTATCACAGGACAAGAAATCAGCCCTCAACAACTTGACCGGCCGAAAAAGATTTTTTGAAAAAATCCCTAAGCCCCGGGGTCACAATTTCAGCAAAAATCTGACTTTTGGCAATTCACTCAAAAATGGTGCCAACCGGTTGCAAATGCTCCCCGGAAAGCTTAGGCAGTCGAAACAGAAGGCTTTTTATCAGAGGACAAGAAATCAGCCCTCAACAACTTAACCGGCAGAAAACGACTTTTTGAAAAAATCCCTAAGCCCCGGGGTCACAATTTCAGCAAAAATCTGACTTTTGGCAATTCACTCAAAAATAGAACCAATCAATTGCAAATGCTCCCCTGAAAGCTTTGGCAGTCGAAACAGAAGGCTTTTTATCACAGGACAAGAAATCAGCCCTCAACAACTTAACCGGCAGAAAAAGATTTTTTGAAAAAATCCCTAAGCCCCGGGGTCACAATTTCAGCAAAAATCTGACTTTTGGCAATTCACTCAAAAATGGTGCCAACCGGTTGCAAATGCTCCCCTGAAAGCTTTGGCAGTCGAAACAGAAGGCTTTTTATCACAGGACAAGAAATCAGCCCTCAACAACTTAACCGGCAGAAAAAGATTTTTTGAAAAAATCCCTAAGCCCCGGGGTCACAATTTCAGCAAAAATCTGACTTTTGGCAATTCACTCAAAAATGGTGCCAACCAGTTGCAAATGCTCCCCTGAAAGCTTTGGCAGTCGAAACAGAAGGCTTTTCATCACAGGACAAGAAATCAGCCCTCAACAACTTAACCGGCAGAAAAAGATTTTTTGAAAAAATCCCTAAGCCCCGGGGTCACAATTTCAGCAAAAATCTGACTTTTGGCAATTCACTCAAAAATAGTACCAATAAATTGCAAATGCTCCCCTGAAAGCTTTGGCAGTCGAAACAGAAGGCTTTTTATCACAGGACAAGAAATCAGCCCTCAACAACTTGACCGGCTGAAAAAGATTTTTTGAAAAAATCCCTAAGCCCTGGGGTCACAATTTCAGCAAAAATCTGACTTTTGGCAATTCACTCAAAAATGGTGCCAATCACTTGCAATTGCTCCCCTGAAAGCTTTGGCAGTTGAAACAGAAGGCTTTTTATCACAGGACAAGAAATCAGCCCTCAACAACTTAACCGGCGGAAAAAGATTTTTTGAAAAATCTGACTTTTGGCAATACATTCAAAAATGGTGCCAATCACTTGCATATGGTCCCCTAAAAGGTTTGGCAGTTGAAACAGAAGGCTTTTTATCACAGGACAAGAAATCAGCCCTCAACAACTTAACCGGCGGAAAAAGATTTTTTGAAAAAATCTCTAAGCCCCGGGGTCACAATTTCAGTAAAAATCTGACTTTTGGCAATTCACTCAAAAATGGTGCCAACCGGTTGCAAATACTCCCCTGAAAGCTTAGGCAGTCGAAACAGAAGGCTTTTTATCACAGGACAAGAAATCAGCCCTCAACAACTTAACCGGCAGAAAAAGATTTTTTGAAAAAATCCCTAAGCCCCGGGGTCACAATTTCAGCAAAAATCTGACTTTTGGCAATTCACTCAAAAATGGTGCCAATCACTTGCAAATGCTCCCCTGAAAGCTTTGGCAGTCGAAACAGAAGGCTTTTTATCACAGGACAAGAAATCAGCCCTCAACAACTTAACCGGCAGAAAAAGATTTTTTGAAAAAATCCCTAAGCCCCGGGGTCACAATTTCAGCAAAAATCTGACTTTTGGCAATTCACTCAAAAATGGTGCCAACCGGTTGCAAATGCTCCCCTGAAAGCTTTGGCAGTCGAAACAGAAGGCTTTTTATCACAGGACAAGAAATCAGCCCTCAACAACTTAACCGGCAGAAAAAGATTTTTTGAAAAAATCCCTAAGCCCCGGGGTCACAATTTCAGCAAAAATCTGACTTTTGGCAATTCACTCAAAAATGGTGCCAACCAGTTGCAAATGCTCCCCTGAAAGCTTTGGCAGTCGAAACAGAAGGCTTTTTATCACAGGACAAGAAATCAGCCCTCAACAACTTGACCGGCTGAAAAAGATTTTTTGAAAAAATCCCTAAGCCCTGGGGTCACAATTTCAGCAAAAATCTGACTTTTGGCAATTCACTCAAAAATGGTGCCAACCGGTTGCAAATGCTCCCCTGAAAGCTTAGGAAGTCGAAACAGAAGGCTTTTTATCACAGGACAAGAAATCAGCCCTCAACAACTTAATCGGCAGAAAAAGACTTTTTGAAAAAATCCCTAAGCCCCGGGGTCACAATTTCAGCAAAAATCTGACTTTTGGCAATTCACTCAAAAATGTTGCCAACCGGTTGCAAATGCTCCCCTGAAAGCTTAGGCAGTCGAAACAGAAGGCTTTTTATCACAGGACAAGAAATCAGCCCTCAACAACTTAACCGGCAGAAAACGACTTTTTGAAAAAATCCCTAAGCCCCGGGGTCACAATTTCAGCAAAAATCTGACTTTTGGCAATTCACTCAAAAATAGAACCAATCAATTGCAAATGCTCCCCTGAAAGCTTTGGCAGTCGAAACAGAAGGCTTTTTATCACAGGACAAGAAATCAGCCCTCAACAACTTAACCGGCAGAAAAAGATTTTTTGAAAAAATCCCTAAGCCCCGGGGTCACA
>NW_028148562.1:0-32000 GCF_965153285.1 Podarcis tiliguerta
GAAAGCTTTTTCGGTGGAAACAGATGGGTTTTTACTATGAGAAACAGAATTAGCCCTCGACGTCTGAACAACTTTTTTTGAAAAAATCCCTAAGCCGCGCGGTCACAATTTCAGCAAAAATCTGACGTTCTGCAATTCACTCAAAAATGGTGCCAAACATTTGCAAACGATCCCCTGAAAGCTTTTTCGGTGGAAAAAAATGGGTTTGTATCATGGGAAACAGAATTAGCCCTCGACGTCTGAACAACTTTTTTTGAAAAAATCCCTAAGCCGCGCGGTCACAATTTCATCAAAAATCTGACGTTCTGCAATTCACTCAAAAATGGTGCCAAAGTGTTGCAAACGATCCCCTGAAAGCTTTTTCGGTGGAAACAGATGGGTTTTTGTCATGGGAAACAAAATTAGCCTTCGACGTGTGAACAACTTTTTTTGAAAAAATCCCTAAGCCGCGCGGTCACAATTTCAGCAAAAATCTGACGTTCTGCAATTCACTCAAAAATGGTGCCAAAGTGTTGCAAACGATCCCCTGAAAGCTTATTCGGTGGAAACAGATGGGTTTTTACTATGGGAAACAGAATTAGCCGTCGACGTGTGAACAACTTTTTTTGAAAAAATCCCTAAGCCGCGCGGTCACAATTTCATGAAAAATCTGATGTTCTGCAATTCACTCAAAAATGGTGCCAAAGTGCTGCAAACGATCCCCTGAAAGCTTTTTCGGTGGAAACAGATGGGTTTTTACTATGAGAAACAGAATCAGCCCTCGACGTCTGAACAACTTTTTTTGAAAAAATCCCTAAGCCGCGCGGTCACAATTTCAGCAAAAATCTGACGTTCTGCAATTCACTCAAAAATGGTGCCATACTGTTGCAAACGATCCCCTGAAAGCTTTTTCGATGGAAACAGATGGGTTTTTATCATGGGAAACAAAATTAGCCCTCGACGTCTGAACAACTTTTTTTGAAAAATCCTTAAGCCGCGTGGTCACAATTTCAGCAAAAATCTGACGTTCTGCAATTCACTCAAAAATGGTGCCAAAGTGTTTCAAACGATCCCCTGAAAGCTTATTCGGTGGAAACAGATGGGTTTTTACTATGGGAAACAGAATTAGCCGTCGACGTGTGAACAACTTTTTTTGAAAAAATCCCTAAGCCGCGCAGTCACAATTTCATGAAAAATCTGACGTTCTGCAATTCACTCAAAAATGGTGCCAAAGTGCTGCAAACGATCCCCTGAAAGCTTTTTCGGTGGAAACAGATGGGTTTTTACTATGAGAAACAGAATTAGCCCTCGACGTCTGAACAACTTTTTTTGAAAAAATCCCTAAGCCGCGCGGTCACAATTTCAGCAAAAATCTGACGTTCTGCAATTCACTCAAAAATGGTGCCAAAGTGTTGCAAACGATCCCCTGAAAGCTTTTTCGGTGGAAACAGATGGGTTTTTATCATGGGAAACAAAATTAGCCCTCGACGTGTGAACAACTTTTTTTGAAAAAATCCCTAAGCCGCGCGGTCACAATTTCACCAAAAATCTGACGTTCTGCAATTCACTCAAAAATGGTGCCAAACATTTGCAAACGATCCCCTGAAAGCTTTTTCGGTAGAAACAGATGGGTTTTTATCATGGGAAACAGAATTAGCCCTCGACGTGTGAACAACTTTTTTTGAAAAAATCCCTAAGCCGTGCGGTCACAATTTCAGCAAAAATCTGACGTTCTGCAATTCACTCAAAAATGGTGCCAAAGTGTTGCAAACGATCCCCTGAAAGCTTTTTCGGTGGAAACAGATGGGTTTTTATCATGGGAAACAAAATTAGCCCTCGACGTCTGAACAACTTTTTTTTGAAAAAAATCCCTAAGCCGCGCGGTCACAATTTCACCAAAAATCTGACGTTCTGCAATTCACTCAAACATGGTGCCAAACATTTGCAAATGATCCCCTGAAAGCTTTTTCGGTGGAAACAGATGGGTTTTTATCATGGGAAACAGAATTAGCCCTCGACGTCTGAACAACTTTTTTTGAAAAAATCCCTAAGCCGCGCGGTCACAATTTCAGCAAAAATCTGACGTTCTGCAATTCACTCAAAAATGGTGCCATACTGTTGCAAACGATCCCCTGAAAGCTTTTTCGATGGAAACAGATGGGTTTTTATCATGGGAAACAAAATTAGCCCTCGACGTCTGAACAACTTTTTTTGAAAAATCCTTAAGCCGCGTGGTCACAATTTCAGCAAAAATCTGACGTTCTGCAATTCACTCAAAAATGGTGCCAAAGTGTTTCAAACGATCCCCTGAAAGCTTATTCGGTGGAAACAGATGGGTTTTTACTATGGGAAACAGAATTAGCCGTCAACGTGTGAACAACTTTTTTTGAAAAAATCCCTAAGCCGCGCGGTCACAATTTCACCAAAAATCTGACGTTCTGCAATTCACTCAAAAATGGTGCCAAAGTGCTGCAAACGATCCCCTGAAAGCTTTTTCGGTGGAAACAGATGGGTTTTTACTATGAGAAACAGAATTAGCCCTCGACGTTTGAACAACTTTTTTTGAAAAAATCCCTAAGCCGCGCGGTCACAATTTCAGCAAAAATCTGACGTTCTGCAATTCACTCAAAAATGGTGCCAAAGTGTTGCAAACGATCCCCTGAAAGCTTTTTCGGTGGAAACAGATGGGTTTGTATCATGGGAAACAGAATTAGCCCTCGACGTCTGAACAACTTTTTTTGAAAAAATCCCTAAGCCGCGCGGTTACAATTTCAGCAAAAATCTGACGTTCTGCAATTCACTCAAAAATGGTGCCAAAGTGTTGCAAACGATCCCCTGAAAGCTTTTTCGGTGGAAACAGATGGGTTTTTACTATGAGAAACAGAATTAGCCCTCGACGTCTGAACAACTTTTTTTGAAAAAATCCCTAAGCCGCGCGGTCACAATTTCAGCAAAAATCTGACGTTCTGCAATTCACTCAAAAATGGTGCCAAACATTTGCAAACGATCCCCTGAAAGCTTTTTCGGTGGAAAAAAATGGGTTTGTATCATGGGAAACAGAATTAGCCCTCGACGTCTGAACAACTTTTTTTGAAAAAATCCCTAAGCCGCGCGGTCACAATTTCAGCAAAAATCTGACGTTCTGCAATTCACTCAAAAATGGTGCCAAAGTGTTTCAAACGATCCCCTGAAAGCTTTTTCGGTGGAAACAGATGGGTTTTTATCATGGGAAACAAAATTAGCCCTCGACGTCTGAACAACTTTTTTTGAAAAATCCTTAAGCCGCGCGGTCACAATTTCATCAAAAATCTGACGTTCTGCAATTCACTCAAAAATGGTGCCAAAGTGTTGCAAACGATCCCCTGAAAGCTTTTTCGGTGGAAACAGATGGGTTTTTATCATGGGAAACAAAATTAGCCTTCGACGTGTGAACAACTTTTTTTGAAAAAATCCCTAAGCCGCGCGGTCACAATTTCACCAAAAATCTGACGTTCTGCAATTCACTCAAAAATGGTGCCAAACATTTGCAAACGATCCCCTGAAAGCTTTTTCGGTAGAAACAGATGGGTTTTTATCATGGGAAACAAAATTAGCCCTCGACGTCTGAACAACTTTTTTTGAAAAATCCCTAAGCCGCGCAGTCACAATTTCATGAAAAATCTGACGTTCTGCAATTCACTCAAAAATGGTGCCAAAGTGCTGCAAACGATCCCCTGAAAGCTTTTTCGGTGGAAACAGATGGGTTTTTACTATGAGAAACAGAATTAGCCCTCGACGTCTGAACAACTTTTTTTGAAAAAATCCCTAAGCCGCGCGGTCACAATTTCAGCAAAAATCTGACGTTCTGCAATTCACTCAAAAATGGTGCCAAAGTGTTGCAAACGATGCCCTGAAAGCTTTTTCGGTGGAAACAGATGGGTTTTTACTATGAGAAACAGAATTAGCCCTCGACGTCTGAACAACTTTTTTTGAAAAAATCCCTAAGCCGCGCGGTCACAATTTCAGCAAAAATCTGACGTTCTGCAATTCACTCAAAAATGGTGCCAAACATTTGCAAACGATCCCCTGAAAGCTTTTTCGGTGGAAACAGATGGGTTTGTATCATGGGAAACAGAATTAGCCCTCGACGTCTGAACAACTTTTTTTGAAAAAATCCCTACGCCGCGCGGTCACAATTTCAGCAAAAATCTGACGTTCTGCAATTCACTCAAAAATGGTGCCAAAGTGTTGCAAACAATCTCCTGAAAGCTTTTTAGGTGGAAACAGATGGGTTTTTATCATGGGAAACAGAATTAGCCCTCGACGTCTGAACAACTTTTTTTGAAAAAATCCCTAAGCCGCGCGGTCGCAATTTGAGCAAAAATCTGACGTTCTGCAATTCACTCAAAAATGGTGCCAAAGTGTTGCAAACGATCTCCTGAAAGCTTTTTCGGTGGAAACAGATGGGTTTTTATCATGGGAAACAAAATTAGCCCTCGACGTCTGAACAACCTTTTTTGAAAAAATTCCTAAGCCGCGCGGTCACAATTTCAGCAAAAATCTGACGTTCTGCAATTCACTCAAAAATGGAGCCAAAGTGTTGCAAACGATCTCCGGAAAGCTTTTTCGGTGGAAACAGATGGGTTTTTATCATGGGAAAAAGAATTAGCCCTCGACGTCTGAACAACTTTTTTTGAAAAAATCCCTAAGCCGCGCGGTCACAATTTCAGCAAAAATCTGACGTTCTGCAATTCACTCAAAAATGGTGCCAAAGTGTTTCAAACGATCCCCTGAAAGCTTTTTCGGTGGAAACAGATGGGTTTTTATCATGGGAAACAAAATTAGCCCTCGACGTCTGAACAACTTTTTTTGAAAAATCCTTAAGCCGCGCGGTCACAATTTCACCAAAAATCTGACGTTCTGCAATTCACTCAAAAATGGTGCCAAAGTGTTTCAAACGATCCCCTGAAAGCTTATTCGGTGGAAACAGATGGGTTTTTACTATGGGAAACAGAATTAGCCGTCGACGTGTGAACAACTTTTTTTGAAAAAATCCCTAAGCCGCGCGGTCACAATTTCATGAAAAATCTGACGTTCTGCAATTCACTCAAAAATGGTGCCAAAGTGCTGCAAACGATCCCCTGAAAGCTTTTTCGGTGGAAACAGATGGGTTTTTACTATGAGAAACAGAATCAGCCCTCGACGTCTGAACAACTTTTTTTGAAAAAATCCCTAAGCCGCGCGGTCACAATTTCAGCAAAAATCTGACGTTCTGCAATTCACTCAAAAATGGGGCCAAAGTGTTTCAAACGATCCCCTGAAAGCTTATTCGGTGGAAACAGATGGGTTTTTACTATGGGAAACAGAATTAGCCGTCGACGTGTGAACAACTTTTTTTGAAAAAATCCCTAAGCCGCGCAGTCACAATTTCATGAAAAATCTGACGTTCTGCAATTCACTCAAAAATGGTGCCAAAGTGCTGCAAACGATCCCCTGAAAGCTTTTTCGGTGGAAACAGATGGGTTTGTATCATGGGAAACAGAATTAGCCCTCGACGTCTGAACAACTTTTTTTGAAAAAATCCCTACGCCGCGCGGTCACAATTTCAGCAAAAATCTGACGTTCTGCAATTCACTCAAAAATGGTGCCAAAGTGTTGCAAACGATCCCCTGAAAGCTTTTTCGGTGGAAACAGATGGGTTTTTACTATGAGAAACAGAATTAGCCCTCGACGTCTGAAAAACTTTTTTTGAAAAAATCCCTAAGCCGCGCGGTCACAATTTCAGCAAAAATCTGACGTTCTGCAATTCACTCAAAAATGGTGCCAAACATTTGCAAACGATCCCCTGAAAGCTTTTTCGGTGGAAACAGATGGGTTTTTATCATGGGAAACAGAATTAGCCCTCGACGTCTGAACAACTTTTTTTGAAAAAATCCCTAAGCCGCGCGGTCGCAATTTCAGCAAAAATCTGACGTTCTGCAATTCACTCAAAAATGGTGCCAAAGTGTTGCAAACGATCTCCGGAAAGCTTTTTCGGTGGAAACAGATGGGTTTTTATCATGGGAAACAAAATTAGCCCTCGACTTCTGAACAACTTTTTTTGAAAAATCCTTAAGCCGCGCGGTCACAATTTCATCAAAAATCTGACGTTCTGCAATTCACTCAAAAATGGTGCCAAAGTGTTGCAAACGATCCCCTGAAAGCTTTTTCGGTGCAAACAGATGGGTTTTTATCATGGGAAACAAAATTAGCCCTCGACGTGTGAACAACTTTTTTTGAAAAAATCCCTAAGCCGCGCGGTCACAATTTCACCAAAAATCTGACGTTCTGCAATTCACTCAAAAATGGTGCCAAAGTGTTGCAAACGATCCCCTGAAAGCTTTTTCGGTAGAAACAGATGGGTTTTTATCATGGGAAACAGAATTAGCCCTCGACGTGTGAACAACTTTTTTTGAAAAAATCCCTAAGCCGCGCGGTCACAATTTCAGCAAAAATCTGACGTTCTGCAATTCACTGAAAAATGGTGCCAAAGTGCTGCAAACGATCCCCTGAAAGCTTTTTCGGTGGAAACAGATGGGTTTTTACTATGAGAAACAGAATTAGCCCTCGACGTCTGAACAACTTTTTTTGAAAAAATCCCTAAGCCGCGCGGTCACAATTTCAGCAAAAATCTGACGTTCTGCAATTCACTCAAAAATGGTGCCAAACATTTGCAAACGATCCCCTGAAAGCTTTTTCAGTGGAAACACATGGGTTTTTATCATGGGAAACAAAATTAGCCGTCTGAACAACTTTTTTTGAAAAAATCCCTAAGCCGCGTGGTCACAATTTCAGCAAAAATCTGACGTTCTGCAATTCACTCAAAAATGGTGCCAAAGTGTTGCAAACGATCTCCGGAAAGCTTTTTCGGTGGAAACAGATGGGTTTTTATCATGGGAAACAAAATTAGCCCTCGACGTCTGAACAACTTTTTTTGAAAAATCCTTAAGCCGCGTGGTCACAATTTCAGCAAAAATCTGACGTTCTGCAATTCACTCAAAAATGGTGCCAAAGTGTTTCAAACGATCCCCTGAAAGCTTATTCGGTGGAAACAGCTGGGTTTTTACTATGGGAAACAGAATTAGCCGTCGACGTGTGAACAACTTTTTTTGAAAAAATCCCTAAGCCGCGCGGTCACAATTTCATGAAAAATCTGACGTTCTGCAATTCACTCAAAAATGGTGCCAAAGTGCTGCAAACGATCCCCTGAAAGTTTTTTCGGTGGAAACAGATGGGTTTTTACTATGAGAAACAGAATTAGCCCTCGAGGTCTGAACAACTTTTTTTGAAAAAATCCCTAAGCCGCGCGGTCACAATTTCAGCAAAAATCTGACGTTCTGCAATTCACTCAAAAATGGTGCCAAACATTTGCAAACGATCCCCTGAAAGCTTTTTCGGTGGAAACACATGGGTTTTTATCATGGGAAACAAAATTAGCCGTCTGAACAACTTTTTTTGAAAAAATCCCTAAGCCGCGCGGTCACAATTTCAGCAAAAATCTGACGTTCTGCAATTCACTCAAAAATGGTGCCAAAGTGTTGCAAACGATCTCCGGAAATCTTTTTCGGTGGAAACAGATGGGTTTTTATCATGGGAAAAAGAATTAGCCCTCGACGTCTGAACAACTTTTTTTGAAAAAATCCCTAAGCCGTGCGGTCACAATTTCAGCAAAAATCTGACGTTCTGCAATTCACTCAAAAATGGTGCCAAAGTGTTGCAAACGATCTCCTGAAAGCTTTTTCGGTGGAAACAGATGGGTTTTTATCATGGGAAACAAAATTAGCCCTCGACGTCTGAACAACTTTTTTTGAAAAAATCCCTAAGCCGCGCGGTCACAATTTCAGCAAAAATCTGACGTTCTGCAATTCACTCAAAAATGGTGCCAAAGTGTTGCAAACGATCCCCTGAAAGCTTTTTCGGTGGAAACAGATGGGTTTGTATCATGGGAAACAGAATTAGCCCTCGACGTCTGAACAACTTTTTTTGAAAAATCCTTAAGCCGCGCGGTCACAATTTCATCAAAAATCTGACGTTCTGCAATTCACTCAAAAATGGTGCCAAACATTTGCAAACGATCCCCTGAAAGCTCTTTCGGTGGAAACAGATGGGTTTTTATCATGGGAAACAGAATTAGCCCTCGACGTCTGAACAACTTTTTTTTGAAAAAAATCCCTAAGCCGCGCGGTCACAATTTCACCAAAAATCTGACGTTCTGCAATTCACTCAAACATGGTGCCAAACATTTGCAAATGATCCCCTGAAAGCTTTTTCGGTGGAAACAGATGGGTTTTTATCATGGGAAACAGAATTAGCCCTCGACGTCTGAACAACTTTTTTTGAAAAAATCCCTAAGCCGCGCGGTCACAATTTCAGCAAATATCTGACGTTCTGCAATTCACTCAAAAATGGTGCCATACTGTTGCAAACGATCCCCTGAAAGCTTTTTCGATGGAAACAGATGGGTTTTTATCATGGGAAACAAAATTAGCCCTCGACGTCTGAACAACTTTTTTTGAAAAATCCTTAAGCCGCGTGGTCACAATTTCAGCAAAAATCTGACGTTCTGCAATTCACTCAAAAATGGTGCCAAAGTGTTTTAAACGATCCCCTGAAAGCTTATTCGGTGGAAACAGATGGGTTTTTACTATGGGAAACAGAATTAGCCGTCGACGTGTGAACAACTTTTTTTGAAAAAATCCCTAAGCCGCGCAGTCACAATTTCATGAAAAATCTGACGTTCTGCAATTCACTCAAAAATGGTGCCAAAGTGCTGCAAACGATCCCCTGAAAGCTTTTTCGGTGGAAACAGATGGGTTTTTACTATGAGAAACAGAATTAGCCCTCGACGTTTGAACAACTTTTTTTGAAAAAATCCCTAAGCCGCGCGGTCACAATTTCAGCAAAAATCTGACGTTCTGCAATTCACTCAAAAATGGTGCCAAAGTGTTGCAAACGATCCCCTGAAAGCTTTTTCGGTGGAAACAGATGGGTTTTTACTATGAGAAACAGAATTAGCCCTCGACGTCTGAACAACTTTTTTTGAAAAAATCCCTAAGCCGCGCGGTCACAATTTCAGCAAAAATCTGACGTTCTGCAATTCACTCAAAAATGGTGCCAAACATTTGCAAACGATCCCCTGAAAGCTTTTTCGGTGGAAACAGATGGGTTTGTATCATGGGAAACAGAATTAGCCCTCGACGTCTGAACAACTTTTTTTGAAAAAATCCCTACGCCGCGCGGTCACAATTTCAGCAAAAATCTGACGTTCTGCAATTCACTCAAAATTGGTGCCAAAGTGTTGCAAACAATCTCCTGAAAGCTTTTTAGGTGGAAACAGATGGGTTTTTATCATGGGAAACAGAATTAGCCCTCGACGTCTGAACAACTTTTTTTGAAAAAATCCCTACGCCGCGCGGTCGCAATTTCAGCAAAAATCTGACGTTCTGCAATTCACTCAAAAATGGTGCCAAAGTGTTGCAAACGATCTCCTGAAAGGTTTTTCGGTGGAAACAGATGGGTTTTTATCATGGGAAACAAAATTAGCCCTCGACGTCTGAACAACCTTTTTTGAAAAAATCCCTAAGCCGCGCGGTCACAATTTCATCAAAAATCTGACGTTCTGCAATTCACTCAAAAATGGTGCCAAAGTGTTGCAAACGATCTCCGGAAAGCTTTTTCGGTGGAAACAGATGGGTTTTTATCATGGGAAAAAGAATTAGCCCTCAACGTCTGAACAACTTTTTTTGAAAAAATCCCTAAGCCGCGCGGTCACAATTTCAGCAAAAATCTGACGTTCTGCAATTCACTCAAAAATGGTGCCAAAGTGTTGCAAACGATCTCCGGAAAGCTTTTTCGGTGGAAACAGATGGGTTTTTATCATGGGAAACAAAATTAGCCCTCGACGTCTGAACAACTTTTTTTGAAAAATCCTTAAGCCGCGTGGTCACAATTTCAGCAAAAATCTGACGTTCTGCAATTCACTCAAAAATGGTGCCAAAGTGTTTCAAACGATCCCCTGAAAGCTTATTCGGTGGAAACAGCTGGGTTTTTACTATGGGAAACAGAATTAGCCGTCGACGTGTGAACAACTTTTTTTGAAAAAATCCCTAAGCCGCGCGGTCACAATTTCATGAAAAATCTGACGTTCTGCAATTCACTCAAAAATGGTGCCAAAGTGCTGCAAACGATCCCCTGAAAGCTTTTTCGGTGGAAACAGATGGGTTTTTACTATGAGAAACAGAATTAGCCCTCGAGGTCTGAACAACTTTTTTTGAAAAAATCCCTAAGCCGCGCGGTCACAATTTCAGCAAAAATCTGACGTTCTGCAATTCACTCAAAAATGGTGCCAAACATTTGCAAACGATCCCCTGAAAGCTTTTTCGGTGGAAACACATGGGTTTTTATCATGGGAAACAAAATTAGCCGTCTGAACAACTTTTTTTGAAAAAATCCCTAAGCCGCGCGGTCACAATTTCAGCAAAAATCTGACGTTCTGCAATTCACTCAAAAATGGTGCCAAAGTGTTGCAAACGATCCCCTGAAAGCTTTTTCGGTGGAAACAGATGGGTTTGTATCATGGGAAACAGAATTAGCCCTCAACGTCTGAACAACTTTTTTTGAAAAATCCTTAAGCCGCGCGGTCACAATTTCATCAAAAATCTGACGTTCTGCAATTCACTCAAAAATGGTGCCAAAGTGTTGCAAACGATCCCCTGAAAGCTTTTTCGGTGGAAACAGATGGGTTTTTATCATGGGAAACAAAATTAGCCCTCGACGTCTGAACAACTTTTTTTTGAAAAAAATCCCTAAGCCGCGCGGTCACAATTTCACCAAAAATCTGACGTTCTGCAATTCACTCAAACATGGTGCCAAACATTTGCAAATGATCCCCTGAAAGCTTTTTCGGTGGAAACAGATGGGTTTTTATCATGGGAAACAGAATTAGCCCTCGACGTCTGAACAACTTTTTTTGAAAAAATCCCTAAGCCGCGCGGTCACAATTTCAGCAAATATCTGACGTTCTGCAATTCACTCAAAAATGGTGCCATACTGTTGCAAACGATCCCCTGAAAGCTTTTTCGATGGAAACAGATGGGTTTTTATCATGGGAAACAAAATTAGCCCTCGACGTCTGAACAACTTTTTTTGAAAAATCCTTAAGCCGCGTGGTCACAATTTCAGCAAAAATCTGACGTTCTGCAATTCACTCAAAAATGGTGCCAAAGTGTTTCAAACGATCCCCTGAAAGCTTATTCGGTGGAAACAGATGGGTTTTTACTATGGGAAACAGAATTAGCCGTCGACGTGTGAACAACTTTTTTTGAAAAAATCCCTAAGCCGCGCAGTCACAATTTCATGAAAAATCTGACGTTCTGCAATTCACTCAAAAATGGTGCCAAAGTGCTGCAAACGATCCCCTGAAAGCTTTTTCGGTGGAAACAGATGGGTTTTTACTATGAGAAACAGAATTAGCCCTCGACGTTTGAACAACTTTTTTTGAAAAAATCCCTAAGCCGCGCGGTCACAATTTCAGCAAAAATCTGACGTTCTGCAATTCACACAAAAATGGTGCCAAACATTTGCAAACGATCCCCTGAAAGCTTTTTCGGTGGAAACAGATGGGTTTCTATCATGGGAAACAGAATTAGCCCTCGACGTCTGAACAACTTTTTTTGAAAAAATCCCTACGCCGCGCGGTCACAATTTCAGCAAAAATCTGACGTTCTGCAATTCACTCAAAAATGGTGCCAAAGTGTTGCAAACAATCTCCTGAAAGCTTTTTAGGTGGAAACAGATGGGTTTTTATCATGGGAAACAGAATTAGCCCTCGACGTCTGAACAACTTTTTTTGAAAAAATCCCTACGCCGCGCGGTCGCAATTTCAGCAAAAATCTGACGTTCTGCAATTCACTCAAAAATGGTGCCAAAGTGTTTCAAACGATCCCCTGAAAGCTTATTCGGTGGAAACAGATGGGTTTTTACTATGGGAAACAGAATTAGCCGTCGACGTGTGAACAACTTTTTTTGAAAAAATCCCTAAGCCGCGCAGTCACAATTTCATGAAAAATCTGACGTTCTACAATTCACTCAAAAATGGTGCCAAAGTGCTGCAAACGATCCCCTGAAAGCTTTTTCGGTGGAAACAGATGGGTTTTTACTATGAGAAACAGAATTAGCCCTCGACGTCTGAACAACTTTTTTTGAAAAAATCCCTAAGCCGCGCGGTCACAATTTCAGCAAAAATCTGACGTTCTGCAATTCACTCAAAAATGGTGCCAAAGTGTTGCAAACGATCCCCTGAAAGCTTTTTCGGTGGAAACAGATGGGTTTTTACTATGAGAAACAAAATTAGCCCTCGACGTCTGAACAACTTTTTTTGAAAAAATCCCTAAGCCGCGCGGTCACAATTTCCGCAAAAATCTGACGTTCTGCAATTCACTCAAAAATGGTGCCAAACATTTGCAAACGATCCCCTGAAAGCTTTTTTGGTGGAAACAGATGGGTTTGTATCATGGGAAACAGAATTAGCCCTCGACGTCTGAACAACTTTTTTTGAAAAAAATCCCTACGCCGCGCGGTCACAATTTCAGCAAAAATCTGACGTTCTGCAATTCACTCAAAAATGGTGCCAAAGTGTTGCAAACAATCTCCTGAAAGCTTTTTCGGTGGAAACAGATGGGTTTTTATCATGGGAAACAGAATTAGCCCTCGACGTCTGAACAACTTTTTTTGAAAAAATCCCTACGCCGCGCGGTCGCAATTTCAGCAAAAATCTGACGTTCTGCAATTCACTCAAAAATGGTGCCAAAGTGTTGCAAACGATCTCCTGAAAGCTTTTTCGGTGGAAACAGATGGGTTTTTATCATGGGAAACAAAATTAGCCCTCGACGTCTGAACAACTTTTTTTTGAAAAAAATCCCTACGCCGCGCGGTCACAATTTCACCAAAAATCTGACGTTCTGCAATTCACTCAAACATGGTGCCAAAGTGTTGCAAACGATCTCCTGAAAGCTTTTTCGGTGGAAACAGATGGGTTTTTATCATGGGAAACAAAATTAGCCCTCGACGTCTGAACAACCTTTTTTGAAAAAATCCCTAAGCCGCGCGGTCACAATTTCAGCAAATATCTGACGTTCTGCAATTCACTCAAAAATGGTGCCATACTGTTGCAAACGATCCCCTGAAAGCTTATTCGGTGGAAACAGATGGGTTTTTACTATGGGAAAAAGAATTAGCCCTCGACGTCTGAACAACTTTTTTTGAAAAAATCCCTAAGCCGCTCGGTCACAATTTCAGCAAAAATCTGACGTTCTGCAATTCACTCAAAAATGGTGCCAAAGTGCTGCAAACGATCCCCTGAAAGCTTTTTCGGTGGAAACAGATGGGTTTTTATCATGGGAAACAAAATTAGCCCTCGACGTCTGAACAACTTTTTTTGAAAAATCCTTAAGCCGCGCGGTCACAATTTCAGCAAAAATCTGACGTTCTGCAATTCACTCAAAAATGGTGCCAAAGTGTTTCAAACGATCCCCTGAAAGCTTTTTCGGTGGAAACAGATGGGTTTTTATCATGGGAAACAAAATTAGCCCTCGACGTCTGAACAACTTTTTTTGAAAAATCCTTAAGCCGCGTGGTCACAATTTCAGCAAAAATCTGACGTTCTGCAATTCACTCAAAAATGGTGCCAAAGTGTTTCAAACGATCCCCTGAAAGCTTATTCGGTGGAAACAGATGGGTTTTTACTATGGGAAACAGAATTAGCCGTCGACGTGTGAACAACTTTTTTTGAAAAAATCCCTAAGCCGCGCGGTCACAATTTCATGAAAAATCTGACGTTCTGCAATTCACTCAAAAATGGTGCCAAAGTGCTGCAAACGATCCCCTGAAAGCTTTTTCGGTGGAAACAGATGGGTTTTTACTATGAGAAACAGAATCAGCCCTCGACGTCTGAACAACTTTTTTTGAAAAAATCCCTAAGCTGCGCGGTCACAATTTCAGCAAAAATCTGACGTTCTGCAATTCACTCAAAAATGGTGCCATACTGTTGCAAACGATCCCCTGAAAGCTTTTTCGATGGAAACAGATGGGTTTTTATCATGGGAAACAAAATTAGCCCTCGACGTCTGAACAACTTTTTTTGAAAAATCCTTAAGCCGCGTGGTCACAATTTCAGCAAAAATCTGACGTTCTGCAATTCACTCAAGAATGGTGCCAAAGTGTTTCAAACGATCCCCTGAAAGCTTATTCGGTGGAAACAGATGGGTTTTTACTATGGGAAACAGAATTAGCCGTCGACGTGTGAACAACTTTTTTTGAAAAAATCCCTAAGCCGCGCAGTCACAATTTCATGAAAAATCTGACGTTCTACAATTCACTCAAAAATGGTGCCAAAGTGCTGCAAACGATCCCCTGAAAGCTTTTTCGGTGGAAACAGATGGGTTTTTACTATGAGAAACAGAATTAGCCCTCGACGTCTGAACAACTTTTTTTGAAAAAATCCCTAAGCCGCGCGGTCACAATTTCAGCAAAAATCTGACGTTCTGCAATTCACTCAAAAATGGTGCCAAAGTGTTGCAAACGATCCCCTGAAAGCTTTTTCGGTGGAAACAGATGGGTTTTTACTATGAGAAACAAAATTAGCCCTCGACGTCTGAACAACTTTTTTTGAAAAAATCCCTAAGCCGCGCGGTCACAATTTCCGCAAAAATCTGACGTTCTGCAATTCACTCAAAAATGGTGCCAAACATTTGCAAACGATCCCCTGAAAGCTTTTTTGGTGGAAACAGATGGGTTTGTATCATGGGAAACAGAATTAGCCCTCGACGTCTGAACAACTTTTTTTGAAAAAAATCCCTACGCCGCGCGGTCACAATTTCAGCAAAAATCTGACGTTCTGCAATTCACTCAAAAATGGTGCCAAAGTGTTGCAAACAATCTCCTGAAAGCTTTTTCGGTGGAAACAGATGGGTTTTTATCATGGGAAACAGAATTAGCCCTCGACGTATGAACAACTTTTTTTGAAAAAATCCCTAAGCCGCGCGGTCGCAATTTCAGCAAAAATCTGACGTTCTGCAATTCACTCAAAAATGGTGCCAAAGTGTTGCAAACGATCTCCGGAAAGCTTTTTCGGTGGAAACAGATGGGTTTTTATCATGGGAAAAAGAATTAGCCCTCGACGTCTGAACAACTTTTTTTGAAAAAATCCCTAAGCCGCTCGGTCACAATTTCAGCAAAAATCTGACGTTCTGCAATTCACTCAAAAATGGTGCCAAAGTGTTTCAAACGATCCCCTGAAAGCTTTTTCGGTGGAAACAGATGGGTTTTTATCATGGGAAACAAAATTAGCCCTCGACGTCTGAACAACTTTTTTTGAAAAATCCTTAAGCCGCGCGGTCACAATTTCATCAAAAATCTGACGTTCTGCAATTCACTCAAAAATGGTGCCAAAGTGTTTCAAACGATCCCCTGAAAGCTTTTTCGGTGGAAACAGATGGGTTTTTATCATGGGAAACAAAATTAGCCCTCGACGTCTGAACAACTTTTTTTGAAAAATCCTTAAGCCGCGTGGTCACAATTTCAGCAAAAATCTGACGTTCTGCAATTCACTCAAAAATGGTGCCAAAGTGTTTCAAACGATCCCCTGAAAGCTTATTCGGTGGAAACAGATGGGTTTTTACTATGGGAAACAGAATTAGCCGTCGACGTGTGAACAACTTTTTTTGAAAAAATCCCTAAGCCGCGCGGTCACAATTTCATGAAAAATCTGACGTTCTGCAATTCACTCAAAAATGGTGCCAAAGTGCTGCAAACGATCCCCTGAAAGCTTTTTCGGTGGAAACAGATGGGTTTTTACTATGAGAAACAGAATCAGCCCTCGACGTCTGAACAACTTTTTTTGAAAAAATCCCTAAGCTGCGCGGTCACAATTTCAGCAAAAATCTGACGTTCTGCAATTCACTCAAAAATGGTGCCATACTGTTGCAAACGATCCCCTGAAAGCTTTTTCGATGGAAACAGATGGGTTTTTATCATGGGAAACAAAATTAGCCCTCGACGTCTGAACAACTTTTTTTGAAAAATCCTTAAGCCGCGTGGTCACAATTTCAGCAAAAATCTGACGTTCTGCAATTCACTCAAGAATGGTGCCAAAGTGTTTCAAACGATCCCCTGAAAGCTTATTCGGTGGAAACAGATGGGTTTTTACTATGGGAAACAGAATTAGCCGTCGACGTGTGAACAACTTTTTTTGAAAAAATCCCTAAGCCGCGCAGTCACAATTTCATGAAAAATCTGACGTTCTACAATTCACTCAAAAATGGTGCCAAAGTGCTGCAAACGATCCCCTGAAAGCTTTTTCGGTGGAAACAGATGGGTTTTTACTATGAGAAACAGAATTAGCCCTCGACGTCTGAACAACTTTTTTTGAAAAAATCCCTAAGCCGCGCGGTCACAATTTCAGCAAAAATCTGACGTTCTGCAATTCACTCAAAAATGGTGCCAAAGTGTTGCAAACGATCCCCTGAAAGCTTTTTCGGTGGAAACAGATGGGTTTTTACTATGAGAAACAAAATTAGCCCTCGACGTCTGAACAACTTTTTTTGAAAAAATCCCTAAGCCGCGCGGTCACAATTTCCGCAAAAATCTGACGTTCTGCAATTCACTCAAAAATGGTGCCAAACATTTGCAAACGATCCCCTGAAAGCTTTTTTGGTGGAAACAGATGGGTTTGTATCATGGGAAACAGAATTAGCCCTCGACGTCTGAACAACTTTTTTTGAAAAAAATCCCTACGCCGCGCGGTCACAATTTCAGCAAAAATCTGACGTTCTGCAATTCACTCAAAAATGGTGCCAAAGTGTTGCAAACAATCTCCTGAAAGCTTTTTCGGTGGAAACAGATGGGTTTTTATCATGGGAAACAGAATTAGCCCTCGACGTATGAACAACTTTTTTTGAAAAAATCCCTAAGCCGCGCGGTCGCAATTTCAGCAAAAATCTGACGTTCTGCAATTCACTCAAAAATGGTGCCAAAGTGTTGCAAACGATCTCCTAAAAGCTTTTTCGGTGGAAACAGATGGGTTTTTATCATGGGAAACAAAATTAGCCCTCGACGTCTGAACAACCTTTTTTGAAAAAATTCCTAAGCCGCGCGGTCACAATTTCAGCAAAAATCTGACGTTCTGCAATTCACTCAAAAATGGTGCCAAAGTGTTGCAAACGATCTCCGGAAAGCTTTTTCGGTGGAAACAGATGGGTTTTTATCATGGGAAAAAGAATTAGCCCTCGACGTCTGAACAACTTTTTTTGAAAAAATCCCTAAGCCGCGCGGTCACAATTTCAGCAAAAATCTGACGTTCTGCAATTCACTCAAAAATGGTGCCAAAGTGTTTCAAACGATCCCCTGAAAGCTTTTTCGGTGGAAACAGATGGGTTTGTATCATGGGAAACAAAATTAGCCCTCGACGTCTGAACAACTTTTTTTGAAAAATCCTTAAGCCGCGCGGTCACAATTTCATCAAAAATCTGACGTTCTGCAATTCACTCAAAAATGGTGCCAAAGTGTTGCAAACGATCCCCTGAAAGCTTTTTCGGTGCAAACAGATGGGTTTTTATCATGGGAAACAAAATTAGCCCTCGACGTGTGAACAACTTTTTTTGAAAAAATCCCTAAGCCGCGCGGTCACAATTTCACCAAAAATCTGACGTTCTGCAATTCACTCAAAAATGGTGCCAAACATTTGCAAACGATCCCCTGAAAGCTTTTTCGGTAGAAACAGATGGGTTTTTATCATGGGAAACAAAATTAGCCCTCGACGTCTGAACAACTTTTTTTGAAAAAATCCCTAAGCCGCGCGGTCACAATTTCAGCAAAAATCTGACGTTCTGCAATTCACTCAAAAATGGTGCCAAAGTGTTTCAAACGATCCCCTGAAAGCTTATTCGGTGGAAACAGATGGGTTTTTACTATGGGAAACAGAATTAGCTGTCGACGTGTGAACAACTATTTTTGAAAAAATCCCTAAGCCGCGCGGTCACAATTTCAGCAAAAATCTGACGTTCTGCAATTCACTCAAAAATGGTGCCAAAGTGCTGCAAACGATCCCCTGAAAGCTTTTTCGGTGGAAACAGATGGGTTTTTACTATGAGAAACAGAATCAGCCCTCGACGTCTGAACAACTTTTTTTGAAAAAATCCCTAAGCCGCGCGGTCACAATTTCAGCAAAAATCTGACGTTCTGCAATTCACTCAAAAATGGTGCCATACTGTTGCAAACGATCCCCTGAAAGCTTTTTCGATGGAAACAGATGGGTTTTTATCATGGGAAACAAAATTAGCCCTCGACGTCTGAACAACTTCATTTGAAAAATCCTTAAGCCGCGTGGTCACAATTTCAGCAAAAATCTGACGTTCTGCAATTCACTCAAAAATGGTGCCAAAGTGTTTCAAACGATCCCCTGAAAGCTTATTCGATGGAAACAGATGGGTTTTTACTATGGGAAACAGAATTAGCCGTCGACGTGTGAACAACTTTTTTTGAAAAAATCCCTAAGCCGCGCAGTCACAATTTCATGAAAAATCTGACGTTCTGCAATTCACTCAAAAATGGTGCCAAAGTGCTGCAAACGATCCCCTGAAAGCTTTTTCGGTGGAAACAGATGGGTTTTTACTATGAGAAACAGAATTAGCCCTCGACGTCTGAACAACTTTTTTTGAAAAAATCCCTAAGCCGCGCGATCACAATTTCAGCAAAAATCTGACCTTCTGCAATTCACTCAAAAATGGTGCCAAAGTGTTGCAAACGATCTCCTGAAAGCTTTTTCGGTGGAAACAGATGGGTTTTTATCATGGGAAACAAAATTAGCCCTCGACGTCTGAACAACCTTTTTTGAAAAAATTCCTAAGGCGCGCGGTCACAATTTCAGCAAAAATCTGACGTTCTGCAATTCACTCAAAAATGGTGCCAAAGTGTTGCAAACGATCTCCGGAAAGCTTTTTCGGTGGAAACAGATGGGTTTTTATCATGGGAAAAAGAATTAGCCCTCGACGTCTGAACAACTTTTTTTGAAAAAATCCCTAAGCCGCGCGGTCACAATTTCAGCAAAAATCTGACGTTCTGCAATTCACTCAAAAATGGTGCCAAAGTGTTTCAAACGATCCCCTGAAAGCTTTTTCTGTGGAAACAGATGGGTTTTTATCATGGGAAACAAAATTAGCCCTCGACGTCTGAACAACTTTTTTTGAAAAATCCTTAAGCCGCGCGGTCACAATTTCATCAAAAATCTGACGTTCTGCAATTCACTCAAAAATGGTGCCAAAGTGTTGCAAACGATCCCCTGAAAGCTTTTTCGGTGCAAACAGATGGGTTTTTATCATGGGAAACAAAATTAGCCCTCGACGTGTGAACAACTTTTTTTGAAAAAATCCCTAAGCCGCGCGGTCACAATTTCACCAAAAATCTGACGTTCTGCAATTCACTCAAAAATGGTGCCAAACATTTGCAAACGATCCCCTGAAAGCTTTTTCGGTAGAAACAGATGGGTTTTTATCATGGGAAACAAAATTAGCCCTCGACGTCTGAACAACTTTTTTTGAAAAAATCCCTAAGCCGCGCGGTCACAATTTCAGCAAAAATCTGACGTTCTGCAATTCACTCAAAAATGGTGCCAAAGTGTTTCAAACGATCCCCTGAAAGCTTATTCGGTGGAAACAGATGGGTTTTTACTATGGGAAACAGAATTAGCCGTCGACGTGTGAACAACTTTTTTTGAAAAAATCCCTAAGCCGCGCGGTCACAATTTCAGCAAAAATCTGACGTTCTGCAATTCACTCAAAAATGGTGCCAAAGTTCTGCAAACGATCCCCTGAAAGCTTTTTCGGTGGAAACAGATGGGTTTTTACTATGAGAAACAGAATCAGCCCTCGACGTCTGAACAACTTTTTTTGAAAAAATCCCTAAGCCGCGCGGTCACAATTTCAGCAAAAATCTGACGTTCTGCAATTCACTCAAAAATGGTGCCATACTGTTGCAAACGATCCCCTGAAAGCTTTTTTGATGGAAACAGATGGGTTTTTATCATGGGAAACAAAATTAGCCCTCGACGTCTGAACAACTTTTTTTGAAAAATCCTTAAGCCGCGTGGTCACAATTTCAGCAAAAATCTGACGTTCTGCAATTCACTCAAAAATGGTGCCAAAGTGTTTCAAACGATCCCCTGAAAGCTTATTCGATGGAAACAGATGGGTTTTTACTATGGGAAACAGAATTAGCCGTCGACGTGTGAACAACTTTTTTTGAAAAAATCCCTAAGCCGCGCAGTCACAATTTCATGAAAAATCTGACGTTCTGCAATTCACTCAAAAATGGTGCCAAAGTGCTGCAAACGATCCCCTGAAAGCTTTTTCGGTGGAAACAGATGGGTTTTTACTATGAGAAACAGAATTAGCCCTCGACGTCTGAACAACTTTTTTTGAAAAAATCCCTAAGCCGCGCGGTCACAATTTCAGCAAAAATCTGACGTTCTGCAATTCACTCAAAAATGGTGCCAAAGTGTTGCAAACGATCCCCTGAAAGCTTTTTCGGTGGAAACAGATGGGTTTTTACTATGAGAAACAGAATTAGCCCTCGACGTCTGAACAACTTTTTTTGAAAAAATCCCTAAGCCGCGCGGTCACAATTTCCGCAAAAATCTGACGTTCTGCAATTCACTCAAAAATGGTGCCAAACATTTGCAAACGATCCCCTGAAAGTTTTTTCGGTGGAAACAGATGGGTTTGTATCATGGGAAACAGAATTAGCCCTCGACGTCTGAACAACTTTTTTTGAAAAAATCCCTACGCCGCGCGGTCACAATTTCAGCAAAAATCTGACGTTCTGCAATTCACTCAAAAATGGTGCCAAAGTGTTGCAAACAATCTCCTGAAAGCTTTTTAGGTGGAAACAGATGGGTTTGTATCATGGGAAACAGAATTAGCCCTCGACGTCTGAACAACTTTTTTTGAAAAAATCCCTAAGCCGCGCGGTCGCAATTTCAGCAAAAATCTGACGTTCTGCAATTCACTCAAAAATGGTGCCAAAGTGTTGCAAACGATCTCCTGAAAGCTTTTTCGGTGGAAACAGATGGGTTTTTATCATGGGAAACAAAATTAGCCCTCGACGTCTGAACAACCTTTTTTGAAAAAATTCCTAAGCCGCGCGGTCACAATTTCAGCAAAAATCTGACGTTCTGCAATTCACTCAAAAATGGTGCCAAAGTGTTGCAAACGATCTCCGGAAAGCTTTTTCGGTGGAAACAGATGGGTTTTTATCATGGGAAAAAGAATTAGCCCTCGACGTCTGAACAACTTTTTTTTGAAAAAATCCCTAAGTCGCGCGGTCACAATTTCAGCAAAAATCTGACGTTCTGCAATTCACTCAAAAATGGTGCCAAAGTGTTTCAAACGATCCCCTGAAAGCTTTTTCGGTGGAAACAGATGGGTTTTTATCATGGGAAACAAAATTAGCCCTCGACGTCTCAACAACTTTTTTTGAAAAAATCCCTAAGCCGCGCGGTCACAATTTCAGCAAAAATCTGACGTTCTGCAATTCGCTAAAAAAGGGTGCCAAACATTTGCAAACGATCCCCTGAAAGCTTTTTTGGTGGAAACAGATGGGTTTTTACTATGGGAAACAGAATTAGCCCTCGACGTCTGAACAACTTTTTTTGAAAAAATCCCTAAGCCGCGCGGTCACAATTTCAGCAAAAATCTGACGTTCTGCAATTCACTCAAAAATGGTGCCAAAGTGCTGCAAACGATCCCCTGAAAGCTTTTTCGGTGGAAAAAGATGGGTTTTTATTATGAGAAACAGAATTAGCCCTCGACGTCTGAACAACTTTTTTTGAAAAAATCCCTAAGCCGCGCGGTCACAATTTCAGCAAAAATCTGACGTTCTGCAATTCACTCAAAAATGGTGCCAAAGTGTTGCAAACGATCCCCTGAAAGCTTTTTCGGTGGAAACAGATGGGTTTTTATCATGGGAAACAGAATTAGCCCTCGACGTCTGAACAACTTTTTTTGAAAAAATCCCTAAGCCGCGCGGTCACAATTTCAGCAAAAATCTGATGTTCTGCAATTCACTCAAAAATGGTGCCAAAGTGTTGCAAACGATCTCCTGAAAGCTTTTTCGGTGGAAACAGATGGGTTTTTATCATGGGAAACAAAATTAGCCCTCGACGTCTGAACAACTTTTTTTGAAAAAATCCCTAAGCCGCGCGGTCGCAATTTCAGCAAAAATCTGACGTTCTGCAATTCACTCAAAAATGGTGCCAAAGTGTTGCAAACGATCTCCTGAAAGCTTTTTCGGTGGAAACAGATGGGTTTTTATCATGGGAAACAAAATTAGCCCTCGACGTCTGAACAACCTTTTTTGAAAAAATCCCTAAGCCGCGCGGTCACAATTTCATCAAAAATCTGACGTTCTGCAATTCACTCAAAAATGGTGCCAAAGTGTTGCAAACGATGCCCTGAAAGCTTTTTCGGTGGAAACAGATGGGTTTGTATCATGGGAAACAGAATTAGCCCTCGACGTCTGAACAACGTTTTTTGAAAAAATCCCTACGCCGCGCGGTCGCAATTTCAGCAAAAATCTGACGTTCTGCAATTCACTCAAAAATGGTGCCAAACGTTTGCAAACGATCCCCTGAAAGCTTTTTCGGTAGAAACAGATGGGTTTTTATCATGGGAAACAAAATTAGCCCTCGACGTCTGAACAACTTTTTTTGAAAAAATCCCTAAGCCGCGCGGTCACAATTTCAGCAAAAATCTGACGTTCTGCAATTCACTCAAAAATGGTGCCAAAGTGTTTCAAACGATCCCCTGAAAGCTTTTTTGATGGAAACAGATGGGTTTTTATCATGGGAAACAAAATTAGCCCTCGACGTCTGAACAACTTTTTTTGAAAAATCCTTAAGCCGCGTGGTCACAATTTCAGCAAAAATCTGACGTTCTGCAATTCACTCAAAAATGGTGCCAAAGTGTTTCAAACGATCCCCTGAAAGCTTATTCGGTGGAAACAGATGGGTTTTTACTATGGGAAACAGAATTAGCTGTCGACGTGTGAACAACTTTTTTTGAAAAAATCCCTAAGCCGCGCGGTCACAATTTCAGCAAAAATCTGACGTTCTGCAATTCACTCAAAAATGGTGCCAAAGTGCTGCAAACGATCCCCTGAAAGCTTTTTCGGTGGAAACAGATGGGTTTTTACTATGAGAAACAGAATCAGCCCTCGACGTCTGAACAACTTTTTTTGAAAAAATCCCTAAGCCGCGCGGTCACAATTTCAGCAAAAATCTGACGTTCTGCAATTCACTCAAAAATGGTGCCATACTGTTGCAAACGATCCCCTGAAAGCTTTTTCGATGGAAACAGATGGGTTTTTATCATGGGAAACAAAATTAGCCCTCGACGTCTGAACAACTTTTTTTGAAAAATCCTTAAGCCGCGTGGTCACAATTTCAGCAAAAATCTGACGTTCTGCAATTCACTCAAAAATGGTGCCAAAGTGTTTCAAACGATCCCCTGAAAGCTTATTCGATGGAAACAGATGGGTTTTTACTATGGGAAACAGAATTAGCCGTCGACGTGTGAACAACTTTTTTTGAAAAAATCCCTAAGCCGCGCAGTCACAATTTCATGAAAAATCTGACGTTCTGCAATTCACTCAAAAATGGTGCCAAAGTGCTGCAAACGATCCCCTGAAAGCTTTTTCGGTGGAAACAGATGGGTTTTTACTATGAGAAACAGAATTAGCCCTCGACGTCTGAACAACTTTTTTTGAAAAAATCCCTAAGCCGCGCGATCACAATTTCAGCAAAAATCTGACCTTCTGCAATTCACTCAAAAATGGTGCCAAAGTGTTGCAAACGATCTCCTGAAAGCTTTTTCGGTGGAAACAGATGGGTTTTTATCATGGGAAACAAAATTAGCCCTCGACGTCTGAACAACCTTTTTTGAAAAAATTCCTAAGGCGCGCGGTCACAATTTCAGCAAAAATCTGACGTTCTGCAATTCACTCAAAAATGGTGCCAAAGTGTTGCAAACGATCTCCGGAAAGCTTTTTCGGTGGAAACAGATGGGTTTTTATCATGGGAAAAAGAATTAGCCCTCGACGTCTGAACAACTTTTTTTGAAAAAATCCCTAAGCCGCGCGGTCACAATTTCAGCAAAAATCTGACGTTCTGCAATTCACTCAAAAATGGTGCCAAAGTGTTTCAAACGATCCCCTGAAAGCTTTTTCTGTGGAAACAGATGGGTTTTTATCATGGGAAACAAAATTAGCCCTCGACGTCTGAACAACTTTTTTTGAAAAATCCTTAAGCCGCGCGGTCACAATTTCATCAAAAATCTGACGTTCTGCAATTCACTCAAAAATGGTGCCAAAGTGTTGCAAACGATCCCCTGAAAGCTTTTTCGGTGCAAACAGATGGGTTTTTATCATTGGAAACAAAATTAGCCCTCGACGTGTGAACAACTTTTTTTGAAAAAATCCCTAAGCCGCGCGGTCACAATTTCACCAAAAATCTGACGTTCTGCAATTCACTCAAAAATGGTGCCAAACATTTGCAAACGATCCCCTGAAAGCTTTTTCGGTAGAAACAGATGGGTTTTTATCATGGGAAACAAAATTAGCCCTCGACGTCTGAACAACTTTTTTTGAAAAAATCCCTAAGCCGCGCGGTCACAATTTCAGCAAAAATCTGACGTTCTGCAATTCACTCAAAAATGGTGCCAAAGTGTTTCAAACGATCCCCTGAAAGCTTATTCGGTGGAAACAGATGGGTTTTTACTATGGGAAACAGAATTAGCCGTCGACGTGTGAACAACTTTTTTTGAAAAAATCCCTAAGCCGCGCGGTCACAATTTCAGCAAAAATCTGACGTTCTGCAATTCACTCAAAAATGGTGCCAAAGTTCTGCAAACGATCCCCTGAAAGCTTTTTCGGTGGAAACAGATGGGTTTTTACTATGAGAAACAGAATCAGCCCTCGACGTCTGAACAACTTTTTTTGAAAAAATCCCTAAGCCGCGCGGTCACAATTTCAGCAAAAATCTGACGTTCTGCAATTCACTCAAAAATGGTGCCATACTGTTGCAAACGATCCCCTGAAAGCTTTTTTGATGGAAACAGATGGGTTTTTACTATGGGAAACAGAATTAGCCGTCGACGTGTGAACAACTTTTTTTGAAAAAATCCCTAAGCCGCGCAGTCACAATTTCATGAAAAATCTGACGTTCTGCAATTCACTCAAAAATGGTGCCAAAGTGCTGCAAACGATCCCCTGAAAGCTTTTTCGGTGGAAACAGATGGGTTTTTACTATGAGAAACAGAATTAGCCCTCGACGTCTGAACAACTTTTTTTGAAAAAATCCCTAAGCCGCGCGGTCACAATTTCAGCAAAAATCTGACGTTCTGCAATTCACTCAAAAATGGTGCCAAAGTGTTGCAAACGATCCCCTGAAAGCTTTTTCGGTGGAAACAGATGGGTTTTTACTATGAGAAACAGAATTAGCCCTCGACGTCTGAACAACTTTTTTTGAAAAAATCCCTAAGCCGCGCGGTCACAATTTCAGCAAAAATCTGACGTTCTGCAATTCACTCAAAAATGGTGCCAAACATTTGCAAACGATCCCCTGAAAGTTTTTTCGGTGGAAACAGATGGGTTTGTATCATGGGAAACAGAATTAGCCCTCGACGTCTGAACAACTTTTTTTGAAAAAATCCCTACGCCGCGCGGTCACAATTTCAGCAAAAATCTGACGTTCTGCAATTCACTCAAAAATGGTGCCAAAGTGTTGCAAACAATCTCCTGAAAGCTTTTTAGGTGGAAACAGATGGGTTTGTATCATGGGAAACAGAATTAGCCCTCGACGTCTGAACAACTTTTTTTGAAAAAATCCCTAAGTCGCGCGGTCGCAATTTCAGCAAAAATCTGACGTTCTGCAATTCACTCAAAAATGGTGCCAAAGTGTTGCAAACGATCTCCTGAAAGCTTTTTCGGTGGAAACAGATGGGTTTTTATCATGGGAAACAAAATTAGCCCTCGACGTCTGAACAACCTTTTTTGAAAAAATTCCTAAGCCGCGCGGTCACAATTTCAGCAAAAATCTGACGTTCTGCAATTCACTCAAAAATGGTGCCAAAGTGTTGCAAACGATCTCCGGAAAGCTTTTTCGGTGGAAACAGATGGGTTTTTATCATGGGAAAAAGAATTAGCCCTCGACGTCTGAACAACTTTTTTTGAAAAAATCCCTAAGCCGCGAGGTCACAATTTCAGCAAAAATCTGACGTTCTGCAATTCACTCAAAAATGGTGCCAAAGTGTTTCAAACGATCCCCTGAAAGCTTTTTCGGTGGAAACAGATGGGTTTTTATCATGGGAAACAAAATTAGCCCTCGACGTCTCAACAACTTTTTTTGAAAAAATCCCTAAGCCGCGCGGTCACAATTTCAGCAAAAATCTGACGTTCTGCAATTCGCTAAAAAAGGGTGCCAAACATTTGCAAACGATCCCCTGAAAGCTTTTTTGGTGGAAACAGATGGGTTTTTACTATGGGAAACAGAATTAGCCCTCGACGTCTGAACAACTTTTTTTGAAAAAATCCCTAAGCCGCGCGGTCACAATTTCAGCAAAAATCTGACGTTCTGCAATTCACTCAAAAATGGTGCCAAAGTGCTGCAAACGATCCCCTGAAAGCTTTTTCGGTGGAAAAAGATGGGTTTTTATTATGAGAAACAGAATTAGCCCTCGACGTCTGAACAACTTTTTTTGAAAAAATCCCTAAGCCGCGCGGTCACAATTTCAGCAAAAATCTGACGTTCTGCAATTCACTCAAAAATGGTGCCAAAGTGTTGCAAACGATCCCCTGAAAGCTTTTTCGGTGGAAACAGATGGGTTTTTATCATGGGAAACAGAATTAGCCCTCGACGTCTGAACAACTTTTTTTGAAAAAATCCCTAAGCCGCGCGGTCACAATTTCAGCAAAAATCTGATGTTCTGCAATTCACTCAAAAATGGTGCCAAAGTGTTGCAAACGATCTCCTGAAAGCTTTTTCGGTGGAAACAGATGGGTTTTTATCATGGGAAACAAAATTAGCCCTCGACGTCTGAACAACTTTTTTTGAAAAAATCCCTAAGCCGCGCGGTCACAATTTCAGCAAAAATCTGACGTTCTGCAATTCACTCAAAAATGGTGCCAAAGTGTTTCAAACGATCCCCTGAAAGCTTTTTTGATGGAAACAGATGGGTTTTTATCATGGGAAACAAAATTAGCCCTCGACGTCTGAACAACTTTTTTTGAAAAATCCTTAAGCCGCGTGGTCACAATTTCAGCAAAAATCTGACGTTCTGCAATTCACTCAAAAATGGTGCCAAAGTGTTTCAAACGATCCCCTGAAAGCTTATTCGATGGAAACAGATGGGTTTTTACTATGGGAAACAGAATTAGCCGTCGACGTGTGAACAACTTTTTTTGAAAAAATCCCTAAGCCGCGCAGTCACAATTTCATGAAAAATCTGACGTTCTGCAATTCACTCAAAAATGGTGCCAAAGTGCTGCAAACGATCCCCTGAAAGCTTTTTCGGTGGAAACAGATGGGTTTTTACTATGAGAAACAGAATTAGCCCTCGACGTCTGAACAACTTTTTTTGAAAAAATCCCTAAGCCGCGCGGTCACAATTTCAGCAAAAATCTGACGTTCTGCAATTCACTCAAAAATGGTGCCAAAGTGTTGCAAACGATCCCCTGAAAGCTTTTTCGGTGGAAACAGATGGGTTTTTACTATGAGAAACAGAATTAGCCCTCGACGTCTGAACAACTTTTTTTGAAAAAATCCCTAAGCCGCGCGGTCACAATTTCCGCAAAAATCTGACGTTCTGCAATTCACTCAAAAATGGTGCCAAACATTTGCAAACGATCCCCTGAAAGTTTTTTCGGTGGAAACAGATGGGTTTGTATCATGGGAAACAGAATTAGCCCTCGACGTCTGAACAACTTTTTTTGAAAAAATCCCTACGCCGCGCGGTCACAATTTCAGCAAAAATCTGACGTTCTGCAATTCACTCAAAAATGGTGCCAAAGTGTTGCAAACAATCTCCTGAAAGCTTTTTAGGTGGAAACAGATGGGTTTGTATCATGGGAAACAGAATTAGCCCTCGACGTCTGAACAACTTTTTTTGAAAAAATCCCTAAGCCGCGCGGTCGCAATTTCAGCAAAAATCTGACGTTCTGCAATTCACTCAAAAATGGTGCCAAAGTGTTGCAAACGATCTCCTGAAAGCTTTTTCGGTGGAAACAGATGGGTTTTTATCATGGGAAACAAAATTAGCCCTCGACGTCTGAACAACCTTTTTTGAAAAAATCCCTAAGCCGCGCGGTCACAATTTCAGCAAAAATCTGACGTTCTGCAATTCACTCAAAAATGGTGCCAAAGTGTTGCAAACGATCTCCGGAAAGCTTTTTCGGTGGAAACAGATGGGTTTTTATCATGGGAAAAAGAATTAGCCCTCGACGTCTGAACAACTTTTTTTGAAAAAATCCCTAAGCCGCGCGGTCACAATTTCAGCAAAAATCTGACGTTCTGCAATTCACTCAAAAATGGTGCCAAAGTGTTTCAAACGATCCCCTGAAAGCTTTTTCGGTGGAAACAGATGGGTTTTTATCATGGGAAACAAAATTAGCCCTCGACGTCTCAACAACTTTTTTTGAAAAAATCCCTAAGCCGCGCGGTCACAATTTCAGCAAAAATCTGACGTTCTGCAATTCGCTAAAAAAGGGTGCCAAACATTTGCAAACGATCCCCTGAAAGCTTTTTTGGTGGAAACAGATGGGTTTTTACTATGGGAAACAGAATTAGCCCTCGACGTCTGAACAACTTTTTTTGAAAAAATCCCTAAGCCGCGCGGTCACAATTTCAGCAAAAATCTGACGTTCTGCAATTCACTCAAAAATGGTGCCAAAGTGCTGCAAACGATCCCCTGAAAGCTTTTTCGGTGGAAAAAGATGGGTTTTTATTATGAGAAACAGAATTAGCCCTCGACGTCTGAACAACTTTTTTTGAAAAAATCCCTAAGCCGCGCGGTCACAATTTCAGCAAAAATCTGACGTTCTGCAATTCACTCAAAAATGGTGCCAAAGTGTTGCAAACGATCCCCTGAAAGCTTTTTCGGTGGAAACAGATGGGTTTTTATCATGGGAAACAGAATTAGCCCTCGACGTCTGAACAACTTTTTTTGAAAAAATCCCTAAGCCGCGCGGTCACAATTTCAGCAAAAATCTGATGTTCTGCAATTCACTCAAAAATGGTGCCAAAGTGTTGCAAACGATCTCCTGAAAGCTTTTTCGGTGGAAACAGATGGGTTTTTATCATGGGAAACAAAATTAGCCCTCGACGTCTGAACAACTTTTTTTGAAAAAATCCCTAAGCCGCGCGGTCGCAATTTCAGCAAAAATCTGACGTTCTGCAATTCACTCAAAAATGGTGCCAAAGTGTTGCAAACGATCTCCTGAAAGCTTTTTCGGTGGAAACAGATGGGTTTTTATCATGGGAAACAAAATTAGCCCTCGACGTCTGAACAACCTTTTTTGAAAAAATCCCTAAGCCGCGCGGTCACAATTTCATCAAAAATCTGACGTTCTGCAATTCACTCAAAAATGGTGCCAAAGTGTTGCAAACGATGCCCTGAAAGCTTTTTCGGTGGAAACAGATGGGTTTGTATCATGGGAAACAGAATTAGCCCTCGACGTCTGAACAACGTTTTTTGAAAAAATCCCTACGCCGCGCGGTCGCAATTTCAGCAAAAATCTGACGTTCTGCAATTCACTCAAAAATGGTGCCAAAGTGTTGCAAACAATTTCCTGAAAGCTTTTTAGGTGGAAACAGATGGGTTTTTATCATGGGAAACAAAATTAGCCCTCGACGTCTGAACAACTTTTTTTGAAAAAATCCCTAAGCCGCGCGGTCACAATTTCAGCAAAAATCTGACGTTCTGCAATTCACTCAAAAATGGTGCCAAAGTGTTGCAAACGATCTCCGGAAAGCTTTTTCGGTGGAAACACATGGGTTTTTATCATGGGAAAAAGGATTAGCCCTCGACGTCTGAACAACTTTTTTTGAAAAAATCCCTAAGCCGCGCGGTCACAATTTCAGCAAAAATCTGACGTTCTGCAATTCACTCAAAAATGGTGCCAAAGTGTTGCAAACGATCTCCTGAAAGCTTTTTCGGTGGAAACACATGGGTTTTTATCATGGGAAACAGAATTAGCCCTCGACGTCTGAACAACTTTTTTTGAAAAAATCCCTAAGCCGCGCGGTCACAATTTCAGCAAAAATCTGACGTTCTGCAATTCACTCAAAAATGGTGCCAAACATTTGCAAACGATCCCCTGAAAGCTTTTTCGGTGGAAACAGATGGGTTTTTATCATGGGAAACAGAATTAGCCCTCGACGTCTGAACAACTTTTTTTGAAAAAATCCCTAAGCCGCGCGGTTACAATTTCAGCAAAAATCTGACGTTCTGCAATTCACTCAAAAATGGTGCCAAAGTGTTGCAAACGATCTCCGGAAAGCTTTTTCGGTGGAAACAGATGGGTTTTTATCATGGGAAAAAGAATTAGCCCTCGACGTCTGAACAACTTTTTTTGAAAAAATCCCTAAGCCGCGCGGTCACAATTTCATGAAAAATCTGACGTTCTGCAATTCACTCAAAAACGGTGCCAAAGTGCTGCAAACGATCCCCTGAAAGCTTTTTCGGTGGAAACATATGGGTTTTTACTATGAGGAACAGAATTAGCCCTCGACGTGTGAACAACTTTTTTTGAAAAAATCCCTAAGCCGCGCGGTCACAATTTCAGCAAAAATCTGACGTTCTGCAATTCACTCAAAAATGGTGCCAAACATTTGCAAACGATCCCCTGAAAGCTTTTTCGGTGGAAACAGATGGGTTTTTATCATGGGAAACAGAATTAGCCCTCGACGTCTGAACAACTTTTTTTGAAAAAATCCCTAAGCCGCGCGGTTACAATTTCAGCAAAAATCTGACGTTCTGCAATTCACTCAAAAATGGTGCCAAAGTGTTGCAAACGATCTCCGGAAAGCTTTTTCGGTGGAAACAGATGGGTTTTTATCATGGGAAAAAGAATTAGCCCTCGACGTCTGAACAACTTTTTTTGAAAAAATCCCTAAGCCGCGCGGTCACAATTTCATGAAAAATCTGACGTTCTGCAATTCACTCAAAAACGGTGCCAAAGTGCTGCAAACGATCCCCTGAAAGCTTTTTCGGTGGAAACATATGGGTTTTTACTATGAGGAACAGAATTAGCCCTCGACGTGTGAACAACTTTTTTTGAAAAAATCCCTAAGCCGCGCGGTCACAATTTCACCAAAAATCTGACGTTCTGCAATTCACTCAAAAATGGTGCCAAACATTTGCAAACGATCCCCTGAAAGCTTTTTCGGTAGAAAAAGATGGGTTTTTATCATGGGAAACAAAATTAGCCCTCGACGTCTGAACAACTTTTTTTGAAAAATCCTTAAGCCGCGCGGTCACAATTTCATGAAAAATCTGACGTTCTGCAATTCACTCAAAAATGCTGCCAAAGTGCTGCAAACGATCCCCTGAAAGCTTTTTCGGTGGAAACAGATGGGTTTTTACTATGAGAAACAGAATTAGCCCTCGACGTCTGAACAACTTTTTTTGAAAAAATCCCTAAGCCGCGCGGTCACAATTTCACCAAAAATCTGACGTTCTGCAATTCACTCAAAAATGGTGCCAAAGTGTTGCAAACGATCCCCTGAAAGCTTTTTCGGTGGAAACAGATGGGTTTTTACTATGAGAAACAGAATTAACCCTCGACGTGTGAACAACTTTTTTTGAAAAAATCCCTAAGCCGCGCGGTCACAATTTCAGCAAAAATCTGACGTTCTGCAATTCACTCAAAAATGGTGCCAAACATTTGCAAACGATCCCCTG
>NW_028148561.1:0-31836 GCF_965153285.1 Podarcis tiliguerta
GGCTTAGGGATTTTTTCAAAAAATCTTTTTCTGCCGGTTAAGTTGTCGAGGGCTGATTTCTTTTCCTGTGATAAAAAGCCTTCTGTTTCGACCACCAAACCTTTCAGGGGAGCAGTTGCAACCGTTTGGCAGCATTTTTGAGTCAATTGGAGAACTTCAGATTTTTGATGAAATTGTGACCCCGGGGCTTAGGGATTTTTTCAAAAAATCTTTTTCTGCCGGTTAAGTTGTCGAGGGCTGATTTCTTTTCCTGTGATAAAAAGCATTCTGTTTCGACCACCAAACCTTTCAGGGGAGGAGTTGCAACCGTTTGGCAGCATTTTTGAGTCAATTGGAGAACTTCAGATTTTTGATGAAATTGTGACCCCGGGGCTTAGGGATTTTTTCAAAAAATCTTTTTCTGCCGGTTAAGTTGTCGAGGGCTGATTTCTTTTCCTGTGATAAAAAGCCTTCTCTTTCGACCACCAAACCTTTCAGGGGAGCAGTTGCAACCTTTTGGCACCATTTTTGAGTGAATTGCCGAAAGTCAGATTTTTGCTGAAATTGTGACCTCGGGGCTTAGGGATTTTTTCAAAAAATCTTTTTCTGCCGGTTAAGTTGTCGAGGGCTGATTTTTTTTTCCTGTGATAAAAAGCCTTCTGTTTCGACCACCAAACCTTTCAGGGGAGCAGTTGCAACCGTTTGGCAGCATTTTTGAGTCAATTGGAGAACTTCACATTTTTTATGAAATTGTGACCCGGGGCTTAGGGATTTCTTCAAAAAATCTTTTTCTGCCGGTTAAGTTGTCGAGGGCTGATTTCTTTTCCAGTGATAAAAAGTCTTCTGTTTCGACCACCAAACCTTTGAGGGGAGCATTTGAAACCTTTTGGCACCATTTTTGAGTGAATTGCCGAAAGTCAGATTTTTGCTGAAATTGTGACCCCGGGGTTAGGATTTTTTCAAAAAATCTTTTTCTGCCGGTTAAGTTGTCGAGGGCTGATTTCTTTTCCTGTGATAAAAAGCCTTCTGTTTCGACCACCAAACCTTTCAGGGGAGCATTTGAAACCTTTTGGCACCATTTTTGAATGAATTGCCGAAAGTCAGATTTTTGCTGAAATTGTGACCCCGGGGCTTAGGGATTTTTTCAAAAAATCTTTTTCTGCCGGTTAAGTTGTCTAGGGCTGATTTCTTTTCCAGTGATAAAAAGCCTTCTGTTTCGACCGCCAAACCTTTCAGGGGAGCATTGGAAACCTTTTGGCACCATTTTTGAGTGAATTGCCGAAAGTCAGATTTTTGCTGAAATTGTGACCCCGGGGTTAGGGATTTTTTCAAAAAATCTTTTTCTGCCGGTTAAGTTGTCGAGGGCTGATTTGTTTTCCTGTGATAAAAAGCCTTCTGTTTCGACCACCAAACCTTTCAGGGGAGCAGTTGCAACCGTTTGGCAGCATTTTTGATTCAATTGGAGAACTTCAGATTTTTGATAAAATTGTGACCCCGGGGCTTAGGGATTTTTTAAAAAAATCTTTTTTTGCCGGTTAAGTTGTCGAAGGCTGATTTCTTTTCCTGTGATAAAAAGCCTTCTGTTTCGACCACCAAACCTTTCAGGTGAGCATTTGAAACCTTTTGGCACCATTTTTGAATGAATTGCCGAAAGTCAGATTTTTGCTGAAATTGTGACCCCGGGGCTTAGGGATTTTTTCAAAAAATCTTTTTCTGCCGGTTTAGTTGTCGAGGGCTGATTTCTTTTCCTGTGATAAAAAGCCTTCTGTTTCGACCACCAAACCTTTCATGGGAGCAGTTGCAACCGTTTGGCAGCATTTTTGAGTCAATTGGAGAACTTCAGATTTTTGATGAAATTGTGACCCCGGGGCTTAGGGATTTTTTCAAAAAATCTTTTTCTGCCGGTTTAGTTGTCGAGGGCTGATTTCTTTTCCTGTGATAAAAAGCCTTCTGTTTCGACCACCAAACCTTTCAGGGGAGCAGTTGCAACCTTTTGGCACCATTTTTGAGTGAATTGCCGAAAGTCAGATTTTTGCTGAAATTGTGACCTCGGGGCTTAGGGATTTTTTCAAAAAATCTTTTTCTGCCGGTTAAGTTGTCGAGGGCTGATTTTTTTTTCCTGTGATAAAAAGCCTTCTGTTTCGACCACCAAACCTTTCAGGGGAGGAGTTGCAACCGTTTGGCAGCATTTTTGAGTCAATTGGAGAACTTCACATTTTTTATGAAATTGTGACCCGGGGCTAAGGGATTTCTTCAAAAAATCTTTTTCTGCCGGTTAAGTTGTCGAGGGCTGATTTCTTTTCCAGTGATAAAAAGCCTTCTGTTTCGACCACCAAACCTTTGAGGGGAGCATTTGAAACCTTTTGGCACCATTTTTGAATGAATTGCCGAAAGTCAGATTTTTGCTGAAATTGTGACCCCGGGGTTAGGGATTTCTTCAAAAAATCTTTTTCTGCCGGTTAAGTTGTCGAGGGCTGATTTCTTTTCCAGTGATAAAAAGTCTTCTGTTTCGACCACCAAACCTTTGAGGGGAGCATTTGAAACCTTTTGGCACCATTTTTGAGTGAATTGCCGAAAGTCAGATTTTTGCTGAAATTGTGACCCCGGGGTTAGGGATTTTTTCAAAAAATCTTTTTCTGCCGGTTAAGTTGTCGAGGGCTGATTTCTTTTCCTGTGATAAAAAGCCTTCTGTTTCGACCACCAAACCTTTCAGGGGAGCATTTGAAACCTTTTGGCACCATTTTTGAATGAATTGCCGAAAGTCAGATTTTTGCTGAAATTGTGACCCCGGGGCTTAGGGATTTTTTCAAAAAATCTTTTTCTGCCGGTTATGTTGTCTAGGGCTGATTTCTTTTCCAGTGATAAAAAGCCTTCTGTTTCAACCGCCAAACCTTTCAGGGGAGCATTGGAAACCTTTTGGCACCATTTTTGAGTGAATTGCCGAAAGTCAGATTTTTGCTGAAATTGTGACCCCGGGGTTAGGGATTTTTTCAAAAAATCTTTTTCTGCCGGTTAAGTTGTCGAGGGCTGATTTGTTTTCCTGTGATAAAAAGCCTTCTGTTTCGACCACCAAACCTTTCAGGGGAGCAGTTGCAACCGTTTGGCAGCATTTTTGATTCAATTGGAGAACTTCAGATTTTTGATAAAATTGTGACCCCGGGGCTTAGGGATTTTTTAAAAAAATCTTTTTTTGCCGGTTAAGTTGTCGAAGGCTGATTTCTTTTCCTGTGATAAAAAGCCTTCTGTTTCGACCACCAAACCTTTCAGGTGAGCATTTGAAACCTTTTGGCACCATTTTTGAATGAATTGCCGAAAGTCAGATTTTTGCTGAAATTGTGACCCCGGGGCTTAGGGATTTTTTCAAAAAATCTTTTTCTGCCGGTTTAGTTGTCGAGGGCTGATTTCTTTTCCTGTGATAAAAAGCCTTCTGTTTCGACCACCAAACCTTTCATGGGAGCAGTTGCAACCGTTTGGCAGCATTTTTGAGTCAATTGGAGAACTTCAGATTTTTGATGAAATTGTGACCCCGGGGCTTAGGGATTTTTTCAAAAAATCTTTTTCTGCCGGTTTAGTTGTCGAGGGCTGATTTCTTTTCCTGTGATAAAAAGCCTTCTGTTTCGACCACCAAACCTTTCAGGGGAGCAGTTGCAACCTTTTGGCACCATTTTTGAGTGAATTGCCGAAAGTCAGATTTTTGCTGAAATTGTGACCTCGGGGCTTAGGGATTTTTTCAAAAAATCTTTTTCTGCCGGTTAAGTTGTCGAGGGCTGATTTTTTTTTCCTGTGATAAAAAGCCTTCTGTTTCGACCACCAAACCTTTCAGGGGAGGAGTTGCAACCGTTTGGCAGCATTTTTGAGTCAATTGGAGAACTTCACATTTTTTATGAAATTGTGACCCGGGGCTAAGGGATTTCTTCAAAAAATCTTTTTCTGCCGGTTAAGTTGTCGAGGGCTGATTTCTTTTCCAGTGATAAAAAGCCTTCTGTTTCGACCACCAAACCTTTGAGGGGAGCATTTGAAACCTTTTGGCACCATTTTTGAATGAATTGCCGAAAGTCAGATTTTTGCTGAAATTGTGACCCCGGGGTTAGGGATTTCTTCAAAAAATCTTTTTCTGCCGGTTAAGTTGTCGAGGGCTGATTTCTTTTCCAGTGATAAAAAGTCTTCTGTTTCGACCACCAAACCTTTGAGGGGAGCATTTGAAACCTTTTGGCACCATTTTTGAGTGAATTGCCGAAAGTCAGATTTTTGCTGAAATTGTGACCCCGGGGTTAGGGATTTTTTCAAAAAATCTTTTTCTGCCGGTTAAGTTGTCGAGGGCTGATTTCTTTTCCTGTGATAAAAAGCCTTCTGTTTCGACCACCAAACCTTTCAGGGGAGCATTTGAAACCTTTTGGCACCATTTTTGAATGAATTGCCGAAAGTCAGATTTTTGCTGAAATTGTGACCCCGGGGCTTAGGGATTTTTTCAAAAAATCTTTTTCTGCCGGTTATGTTGTCTAGGGCTGATTTCTTTTCCAGTGATAAAAAGCCTTCTGTTTCGACCACCAAACCTTTCAGGGGAGGAGTTGCAACCGTTTGGCAGCATTTTTGAGTCAATTGGAGAACTTCAGATTTTTGATGAAATTGTGACCCCGGGGCTTAGGGATTTTTTCAAAAAATCTTTTTCTGCCGGTTAAGTTGTCGAGGGCTGATTTCTTTTCCTGTGATAAAAAGCCTTCTGTTTCGACCACCAAACCTTTCAGGGGAGCATTTGAAACCTTTTGGCACCATTTTTGAATGAATTGCCGAAAGTCAGATTTTTGCTGAAATTGTGACCCCGGGGTTAGGGATTTTTTCAAAAAATCTTTTTCTGCCGGTTAAGTTGTCGAGGGCTGATTTCTTTTCCTGTGATAAAAAGCCTTCTGTTTCGACCACCAAACCTTTCAGGGGAGGAGTTGCAACCGTTTGGCAGCATTTTTGAGTCAATTGGAGAACTTCAGATTTTTGATGAAATTGTGACCCCGGGGCTTAGGGATTTTTTCAAAAAATCTTTTTCTGCCGGTTAAGTTGTCGAGGGCTGATTTCTTTTCCTGTGATAAAAAGCCTTCTGTTTCGACCACCAAACCTTTCAGGGGAGCAGTTGCAACCGTTTGGCAGCATTTTTGAGTCAATTGGAGCACTTCAGATTTTTGCTGAAATTGTGACCCCGGGGCTTAGGGATTTTTTATAAAAATCTTTTTCTGCCGGTTAAGTTGTCGAGGGCTGATTTCTTTTCCTGTGATAAAAAGCCTTCTGTTTCGACCGCCAAACCTTTCAGGGGAGGAGTTGCAACCGTTTGGCAGCATTTTTGAGTCAATTGGAGAACTTCAGATTTTTGCTGAAATTGTGGCCCCGGGGCTTAGGGATTTTTTCAAAAAATCTTTTTCTGCCGGTTAAGTTGTCGAGGGCTGATTTCTTTTCCTGTGATAAAAAGCCTTCTGTTTCGACCACCAAACCTTTCAGGGGAGCAGTTGCAACCGTTTGGCAGCATTTTTGAGTCAATTGGAGAACTTCACATTTTTTATGAAATTGTGACCCCGGGGCTGAGGGATTTTTTTCAAAAAATCTTTTTCTGCCGGTTAAGTTGTCGAGGGCTGATTTCTTTTCCAGTGATAAAAAGCCTTCTGTTTCGACCACCAAACCTTTCAGGGGAGCATTGGAAACCTTTTGGCACCATTTTTGAGTGAATTGCCGAAAGTCAGATTTTTGCTGAAATTGTGACCCCGGGGTTAGGGATTTTTTCAAAAAATCTTTTTCTGCCGGTTAAGTTGTCGAGGGCTGATTTCTTTTCCTGTGATAAAAAGCCTTCTGTTTCGACCACCAAACCTTTCAGGGGAGGAGTTGCAACCGTTTGGCAGCATTTTTGAGTCAATTGGAGAACTTCAGATTTTTGATGAAATTGTGACCCCGGGGCTTAGGGATTTTTTCAAAAAATCTTTTTCTGCCGGTTAAGTTGTCGAGGGCTGATTTCTTTTCCTGTGATAAAAAGCCTTCTGTTTCGACCACCAAACCTTTCAGGGGAGCATTTGAAACCTTTTGGCACCATTTTTGAATGAATTGCCGAAAGTCAGATTTTTGCTGAAATTGTGACCCCGGGGCTTAGGGATTTTTTCAAAAAATCTTTTTCTGCCGGTTAAGTTGTCGAGGGCTGATTTCTTTTCCTGTGATAAAAAGCCTTCTGTTTCGACCACCAAACCTTTCAGGGGAGCAGTTGCAACCCTTTGGCAGCATTTTTGAGTCAATTGGAGAACTTCAGATTTTTGATGAAATTGTGACCCCGGGGCTTAGGGATTTTTTCAAAAAATCTTTTTCTGCCGGTTAAGTTGTCGAGGGCTGATTTCTTTTCCTGTGATAAAAAGCCTTCTGTTTCGACCACCAAACCTTTCAGGGGAGGAGTTGCAACCGTTTGGCAGCATTTTTGAGTCAATTGGAGAACTTCAGATTTTTGATGAAATTGTGACCCCGGGGCTTAGGGATTTTTTAAAAAAATCTTTTTCTGCCGGTTAAGTTGTCGAGGGCTGATTTCTTTTCCAGTGATAAAAAGCCTTCTGTTTCGACCACCAAACCTTTCAGGGGAGCATTTGAAACCTTTTGGGACCATTTTTGAGTGAATTGCCGAAACTCAGATTTTTGCTGAAATTGTGACCCCGGGGCTTAGGGATTTTTTCAAAAAATCTTTTTCTGCCGGTTAAGTTGTCGAGGGCTGATTTCTTTTCCTGTGATAAAAAGCCTTCTGTTTCGACCACCAAACCTTTCAGGGGAGCAGTTGCAACCGTTTGGCAGCATTTTTGAGTCAATTGGAGCACTTCAGATTTTTGCTGAAATTGTGACCCCGGGGCTTAGGGATTTTTTAAAAAAATCTTTTTCTGCCGGTTAAGTTGTCGAGGGCTGATTTCTTTTCCTGTGATAAAAAGCCTTCTGTTTCGACCGCCAAACCTTTCAGGGGAGGAGTTGCAACCGTTTGGCAGCATTTTTGAGTCAATTGGAGAACTTCAGATTTTTGCTGAAATTGTGGCCCCGGGGCTTAGGGATTTTTTCAAAAAATCTTTTTCTGCCGGTTAAGTTGTCGAGGGCTGATTTCTTTTCCTGTGATAAAAAGCCTTCTGTTTCGACCACCAAACCTTTCAGGGGAGCAGTTGCAACCGTTTGGCAGCATTTTTGAGTCAATTGGAGAACTTCACATTTTTTATGAAATTGTGACCCCGGGGCTGAGGGATTTTTTCAAAAAATCTTTTTCTGCCGGTTAAGTTGTCGAGGGCTGATTTCTTTTCCAGTGATAAAAAGCCTTCTGTTTCGACCACCAAACCTTTCAGGGGAGCATTGGAAACCTTTTGGCACCATTTTTGAGTGAATTGCCGAAAGTCAGATTTTTGCTGAAATTGTGACCCCGGGCTTAGGGATTTTTACAAAAAATCTTTTTCTGCCGGTTATGTTGTCGAGGGCTGATTTCTTTTCCTGTGATAAAAAGCCTTCTGTTTCGACCACCAAACCTTTCAGGGGAGGAGTTGCAACCGTTTGGCAGCATTTTTGAGTCAATTGGAGAACTTCAGATTTTTGATGAAATCGTGACCCCGGGGCTTAGGGATTTTTTAAAAAAATCTTTTTTTGCCGGTTAAGTTGTCGAAGGCTGATTTCTTTTCCTGTGATAAAAAGCCTTCTGTTTCGACCACCAAACCTTTCAGGGGAGCATTTGAAACCTTTTGGCACCATTTTTGAATGAATTGCCGAAAGTCAGATTTTTGCTGAAATTGTGACCCCGGGGCTTAGGGATTTTTTCAAAATATCTTTTTCTGCCGGTTAAGTTGTCGAGGGCTGATTTCTTTTCCTGTGATAAAAAGCCTTCTGTTTCGACCACCAAACCTTTCAGGGGAGGAGTTGCAACCGTTTGGCAGCATTTTTGAGTCAATTGGAGAACTTCAGATTTTTTATGAAATTGTGACCCCGGGGCTTAGGGATTTTTTCAAAAAATCTTTTTCTGCCGGTTAAGTTGTCGAGAGCTGATTTCTTTTCCTGTGATAAAAAGCCTTCTGTTTCGACCACCAAACCTTTCAGGGGAGGAGTTGCAACCGTTTGGCAGCATTTTTGAGTCAATTGGAGAACTTCAGATTTTTGATGAAATTGTGACCCCGGGGCTTAGGGATTTTTTCAAAAAATCTTTTTCTGCCGGTTAAGTTGTCGAGGGCTGATTTCTTTTCCAGTGATAAAAAGCCTTCTGTTTCGACACCAAACCTTTCAGGGGAGCATTTGAAAGCTTTTGGCACCATTTTTGAGTGAATTGCCGAAAGTCAGATTTTTGCTGAAATTGTGACCCCGGGGTTAGGGATTTTTTCAAAAAATCTTTTTCTGCCGGTTAAGTTGTCGAGGGCTGATTTCTTTTCCTGTGATAAAAAGCCTTCTGTTTCGACCACCAAACCTTTCAGGGGAGGAGTTGCAACCGTTTGGCAGCATTTTTCAGTCAATTGGAGAACTTCAGATTTTTGATGAAATTGTGACCCCGGGGCTTAGGGATTTTTTCAAAAAATCTTTTTCTGCCGGTTAAGTTGTCGAGGGCTGATTTCTTTTCCTGTGATAAAAAGCCTTCTGTTTCGACCACCAAACCTTTCAGGGGAGCATTTGAAACCTTTTGGCACCATTTTTGAATGAATTGCCGAAAGTCAGATTTTTGCTGAAATTGTGACCCCGGGGCTTAGGGATTTTTTCAAAAAATCTTTTTCTGCCGGTTAAGTTGTCGAGGGCTGATTTCTTTTCCTGTGATAAAAAGCCTTCTGTTTCGACCACCAAACCTTTCAGGGGAGCAGTTGCAACCGTTTGGCAGCATTTTTGAGTCAATTGGAGAACTTCAGATTTTTGATGAAATTGTGACCCCGGGGCTTAGGGATTTTTTCAAAAAATCTTTTTCTGCCGGTTAAGTTGTCGAGGGCTGATTTCTTTTCCTGTGATAAAAAGCCTTCTGTTTCGACCACCAAACCTTTCAGGGGAGCAGTTGCAACCTTTTGGCACCATTTTTGAGTGAATTGCCGAAAGTCAGATTTTTGCTGAAATTGTGACCTCGGGGCTTAGGGATTTTTTCAAAAAATCTTTTTCTGCCGGTTAAGTTGTCGAGGGCTGATTTTTTTTTCCTGTGATAAAAAGCCTTCTGTTTCGACCACCAAACCTTTCAGGGGAGGAGTTGCAACCGTTTGGCAGCATTTTTGAGTCAATTGGAGAACTTCACATTTTTTATGAAATTGTGACCCGGGGCTAAGGGATTTCTTCAAAAAATCTTTTTCTGCCGGTTAAGTTGTCGAGGGCTGATTTCTTTTCCAGTGATAAAAAGCCTTCTGTTTCGACCACCAAACCTTTGAGGGGAGCATTTGAAACCTTTTGGCACCATTTTTGAATGAATTGCCGAAAGTCAGATTTTTGCTGAAATTGTGACCCCGGGGTTAGGGATTTTTTCAAAAAATCTTTTTCTGCCGGTTAAGTTGTCGAGGGCTGATTTCTTTTCCTGTGATAAAAAGCCTTCTGTTTCGACCACCAAACCTTTCAGGGGAGGAGTTGCAACCGTTTGGCAGCATTTTTGAGTCAATTGGAGAACTTCAGATTTTTGATGAAATTGTGACCCCGGGGCTTAGGGATTTTTTCAAAAAATCTTTTTCTGCCGGTTAAGTTGTCGAGGGCTGATTTCTTTTCCTGTGATAAAAAGCCTTCTGTTTCGACCACCAAACCTTTCAGGGGAGCAGTTGCAACCGTTTGGCAGCATTTTTGAGTCAATTGGAGCACTTCAGATTTTTGCTGAAATTGTGACCCCGGGGCTTAGGGATTTTTTATAAAAATCTTTTTCTGCCGGTTAAGTTGTCGAGGGCTGATTTCTTTTCCTGTGATAAAAAGCCTTCTGTTTCGACCGCCAAACCTTTCAGGGGAGGAGTTGCAACCGTTTGGCAGCATTTTTGAGTCAATTGGAGAACTTCAGATTTTTGCTGAAATTGTGGCCCCGGGGCTTAGGGATTTTTTCAAAAAATCTTTTTCTGCCGGTTAAGTTGTCGAGGGCTGATTTCTTTTCCTGTGATAAAAAGCCTTCTGTTTCGACCACCAAACCTTTCAGGGGAGCAGTTGCAACCGTTTGGCAGCATTTTTGAGTCAATTGGAGAACTTCACATTTTTTATGAAATTGTGACCCCGGGGCTGAGGGATTTTTTTCAAAAAATCTTTTTCTGCCGGTTAAGTTGTCGAGGGCTGATTTCTTTTCCAGTGATAAAAAGCCTTCTGTTTCGACCACCAAACCTTTCAGGGGAGCATTGGAAACCTTTTGGCACCATTTTTGAGTGAATTGCCGAAAGTCAGATTTTTGCTGAAATTGTGACCCCGGGGTTAGGGATTTTTTCAAAAAATCTTTTTCTGCCGGTTAAGTTGTCGAGGGCTGATTTCTTTTCCTGTGATAAAAAGCCTTCTGTTTCGACCACCAAACCTTTCAGGGGAGGAGTTGCAACCGTTTGGCAGCATTTTTGAGTCAATTGGAGAACTTCAGATTTTTGATGAAATTGTGACCCCGGGGCTTAGGGATTTTTTCAAAAAATCTTTTTCTGCCGGTTAAGTTGTCGAGGGCTGATTTCTTTTCCTGTGATAAAAAGCCTTCTGTTTCGACCACCAAACCTTTCAGGGGAGCATTTGAAACCTTTTGGCACCATTTTTGAATGAATTGCCGAAAGTCAGATTTTTGCTGAAATTGTGACCCCGGGGCTTAGGGATTTTTTCAAAAAATCTTTTTCTGCCGGTTAAGTTGTCGAGGGCTGATTTCTTTTCCTGTGATAAAAAGCCTTCTGTTTCGACCACCAAACCTTTCAGGGGAGCAGTTGCAACCCTTTGGCAGCATTTTTGAGTCAATTGGAGAACTTCAGATTTTTGATGAAATTGTGACCCCGGGGCTTAGGGATTTTTTCAAAAAATCTTTTTCTGCCGGTTAAGTTGTCGAGGGCTGATTTCTTTTCCTGTGATAAAAAGCCTTCTGTTTCGACCACCAAACCTTTCAGGGGAGGAGTTGCAACCGTTTGGCAGCATTTTTGAGTCAATTGGAGAACTTCAGATTTTTGATGAAATTGTGACCCCGGGGCTTAGGGATTTTTTAAAAAAATCTTTTTCTGCCGGTTAAGTTGTCGAGGGCTGATTTCTTTTCCAGTGATAAAAAGCCTTCTGTTTCGACCACCAAACCTTTCAGGGGAGCATTTGAAACCTTTTGGGACCATTTTTGAGTGAATTGCCGAAACTCAGATTTTTGCTGAAATTGTGACCCCGGGGCTTAGGGATTTTTTCAAAAAATCTTTTTCTGCCGGTTAAGTTGTCGAGGGCTGATTTCTTTTCCTGTGATAAAAAGCCTTCTGTTTCGACCACCAAACCTTTCAGGGGAGCAGTTGCAACCGTTTGGCAGCATTTTTGAGTCAATTGGAGCACTTCAGATTTTTGCTGAAATTGTGACCCCGGGGCTTAGGGATTTTTTAAAAAAATCTTTTTCTGCCGGTTAAGTTGTCGAGGGCTGATTTCTTTTCCTGTGATAAAAAGCCTTCTGTTTCGACCGCCAAACCTTTCAGGGGAGGAGTTGCAACCGTTTGGCAGCATTTTTGAGTCAATTGGAGAACTTCAGATTTTTGCTGAAATTGTGGCCCCGGGGCTTAGGGATTTTTTCAAAAAATCTTTTTCTGCCGGTTAAGTTGTCGAGGGCTGATTTCTTTTCCTGTGATAAAAAGCCTTCTGTTTCGACCACCAAACCTTTCAGGGGAGCAGTTGCAACCGTTTGGCAGCATTTTTGAGTCAATTGGAGAACTTCACATTTTTTATGAAATTGTGACCCCGGGGCTGAGGGATTTTTTCAAAAAATCTTTTTCTGCCGGTTAAGTTGTCGAGGGCTGATTTCTTTTCCAGTGATAAAAAGCCTTCTGTTTCGACCACCAAACCTTTCAGGGGAGCATTGGAAACCTTTTGGCACCATTTTTGAGTGAATTGCCGAAAGTCAGATTTTTGCTGAAATTGTGACCCCGGGCTTAGGGATTTTTACAAAAAATCTTTTTCTGCCGGTTATGTTGTCGAGGGCTGATTTCTTTTCCTGTGATAAAAAGCCTTCTGTTTCGACCACCAAACCTTTCAGGGGAGGAGTTGCAACCGTTTGGCAGCATTTTTGAGTCTATTGGAGAACTTCAGATTTTTGATGAAATCGTGACCCCGGGGCTTAGGGATTTTTTAAAAAAATCTTTTTTTGCCGGTTAAGTTGTCGAAGGCTGATTTCTTTTCCTGTGATAAAAAGCCTTCTGTTTCGACCACCAAACCTTTCAGGGGAGCATTTGAAACCTTTTGGCACCATTTTTGAATGAATTGCCGAAAGTCAGATTTTTGCTGAAATTGTGACCCCGGGGCTTAGGGATTTTTTCAAAATATCTTTTTCTGCCGGTTAAGTTGTCGAGGGCTGATTTCTTTTCCTGTGATAAAAAGCCTTCTGTTTCGACCACCAAACCTTTCAGGGGAGGAGTTGCAACCGTTTGGCAGCATTTTTGAGTCAATTGGAGAACTTCAGATTTTTTATGAAATTGTGACCCCGGGGCTTAGGGATTTTTTCAAAAAATCTTTTTCTGCCGGTTAAGTTGTCGAGAGCTGATTTCTTTTCCTGTGATAAAAAGCCTTCTGTTTCGACCACCAAACCTTTCAGGGGAGGAGTTGCAACCGTTTGGCAGCATTTTTGAGTCAATTGGAGAACTTCAGATTTTTGATGAAATTGTGACCCCGGGGCTTAGGGATTTTTTAAAAAAATCTTTTTCTGCCGGTTAAGTTGTCGAGGGCTGATTTCTTTTCCTGTGATAAAAAGCCTTCTGTTTCGACCACCAAACCTTTCAGGGGAGGAGTTGCAACCGTTTGGCAGCATTTTTGAGTCAATTGGAGAACTTCAGATTTTTGATGAAATTGTGACCCCGGGGCTTAGGGATTTTTTCAAAAAATCTTTTTCTGCCGGTTAAGTTGTCGAGAGCTGATTTCTTTTCCTGTGATAAAAAGCCTTCTGTTTCGACCACCAAACCTTTCAGGGGAGGAGTTGCAACCGTTTGGCAGCATTTTTGAGTCAATTGGAGAACTTCAGATTTTTGATGAAATTGTGACCCCGGGGCTTAGGGATTTTTTAAAAAAATCTTTTTCTGCCGGTTAAGTTGTCGAGGGCTGATTTCTTTTCCTGTGATAAAAAGCCTTCTGTTTCGACCACCAAACCTTTCAGGGGAGCATTTGAAACCTTTTGGCACCATTTTTGAGTGAATTGCCGAAAGTCAGATTTTTGCTGAAATTGTGACCCCGGGGTTAGGGATTTTTTCAAAAAATCTTTTTCTGCCGGTTAAGTTGTCGAGGGCTGATTTCTTTTCCTGTGATAAAAAGCCTTCTGTTTCGACCACCAAACCTTTCAGGGGAGGAGTTGCAACCGTTTGGCAGCATTTTTGAGTCAATTGGAGAACTTCAGATTTTTGATGAAATTGTGACCCCGGGGCTTAGGGATTTTTTCAAAAAATCTTTTTCTGCCGGTTAAGTTGTCGAGGGCTGATTTCTTTTCCTGTGATAAAAAGCCTTCTGTTTCGACCACCAAACCTTTCAGGGGAGCATTTGAAACCTTTTGGCACCATTTTTGAATGAATTGCCGAAAGTCAGATTTTTGCTGAAATTGTGGCCCCGGGGCTTAGGGATTTTTTCAAAAAATCTTTTTCTGCCGGTTAAGTTGTCGAGGGCTGATTTCTTTTCCTGTGATAAAAAGCCTTCTGTTTCGACCACCAAACCTTTCAGGGGAGCAGTTGCAACCGTTTGGCAGCATTTTTGAGTCAATTGGAGAACTTGACATTTTTTATGAAATTGTGACCCCGGGGCTGAGGGATTTTTTCAAAAAATCTTTTTCTGCCGGTTAAGTTGTCGAGGGCTGATTTCTTTTCCAGTGATAAAAAGCCTTCTTTTTCGACCACCAAAACTTTCAGGGGAGCATTGGAAACCTTTTGGCACCATTTTTGAGTGAATTGCCGAAAGTCAGATTTTTGCTGAAATTGTGACCCCGGGCTTAGGGATTTTTACAAAAAATCTTTTTCTGCCGGTTATGTTGTCGAGGGCTGATTTCTTTTCCTGTGATAAAAAGCCTTCTGTTTCGACCACCAAACCTTTCAGGGGAGGAGTTGCAACCGTTTGGCAGCATTTTTGAGTCAATTGGAGAACTTCAGATTTTTGATGAAATTGTGACCCCGGGGCTTAGGGATTTTTTCAAAAAATCTTTTTCTGCCGGTTAAGTTGTCGAGGGCTGATTTCTTTTCCTGTGATAAAAAGCCTTCTGTTTCGACCACCAAACCTTTCAGGGGAGCATTTGAAACCTTTTGGCACCATTTTTGAGTGAATTGCCGAAAGTCAGATTTTTGCTGAAATTGTGACCCCGGGGTTAGGGATTTTTTCAAAAAATCTTTTTCTGCCGGTTAAGTTGTCGAGGGCTGATTTCTTTTCCTGTGATAAAAAGCCTTCTGTTTCGACCACCAAACCTTTCAGGGGAGGAGTTGCAACCGTTTGGCAGCATTTTTGAGTCAATTGGAGAACTTCAGATTTTTGATGAAATTGTGACCCCGGGGCTTAGGGATTTTTTCAAAAAATCTTTTTCTGCCGGTTAAGTTGTCGAGGGCTGATTTCTTTTCCTGTGATAAAAAGCCTTCTGTTTCGACCACCAAACCTTTCAGGGGAGCATTTGAAACCTTTTGGCACCATTTTTGAATGAATTGCCGAAAGTCAGATTTTTGCTGAAATTGTGGCCCCGGGGCTTAGGGATTTTTTCAAAAAATCTTTTTCTGCCGGTTAAGTTGTCGAGGGCTGATTTCTTTTCCTGTGATAAAAAGCCTTCTGTTTCGACCACCAAACCTTTCAGGGGAGCAGTTGCAACCGTTTGGCAGCATTTTTGAGTCAATTGGAGAACTTGACATTTTTTATGAAATTGTGACCCCGGGGCTGAGGGATTTTTTCAAAAAATCTTTTTCTGCCGGTTAAGTTGTCGAGGGCTGATTTCTTTTCCAGTGATAAAAAGCCTTCTTTTTCGACCACCAAAACTTTCAGGGGAGCATTGGAAACCTTTTGGCACCATTTTTGAGTGAATTGCCGAAAGTCAGATTTTTGCTGAAATTGTGACCCCGGGCTTAGGGATTTTTACAAAAAATCTTTTTCTGCCGGTTATGTTGTCGAGGGCTGATTTCTTTTCCTGTGATAAAAAGCCTTCTGTTTCGACCACCAAACCTTTCAGGGGAGGAGTTGCAACCGTTTGGCAGCATTTTTGAGTCAATTGGAGAACTTCAGATTTTTGATGAAATTGTGACCCCGGGGCTTAGGGATTTTTTCAAAAAATCTTTTTCTGCCGGTTAAGTTGTCGAGGGCTGATTTCTTTTCCAGTGATAAAAAGCCTTCTGTTTCGACCACCAAACCTTTCAGGGGAGCATTTGAAACCTTTTGGCACCATTTTTGAGTGAATTGCCGAAAGTCAGATTTTTGCTGAAATTGTGACCCCGGGGTTAGGGATTTTTTCAAAAAATCTTTTTCTGCCGGTTAAGTTGTCGAGGGCTGATTTCTTTTCCTGTGATAAAAAGCCTTCTGTTTCGACCACCAAACCTTTCAGGGGAGGAGTTGCAACCGTTTGGCAGCATTTTTCAGTCAATTGGAGAACTTCAGATTTTTGATGAAATTGTGACCCCGGGGCTTAGGGATTTTTTCAAAAAATCTTTTTCTGCCGGTTAAGTTGTCGAGGGCTGATTTCTTTTCCTGTGATAAAAAGCCTTCTGTTTCGACCACCAAACCTTTCAGGGGAGCATTTGAAACCTTTTGGCACCATTTTTGAATGAATTGCCGAAAGTCAGATTTTTGCTGAAATTGTGACCCCGGGGCTTAGGGATTTTTTCAAAAAATCTTTTTCTGCCGGTTAAGTTGTCGAGGGCTGATTTCTTTTCCTGTGATGAAAAGCCTTCTGTTTCGACCACCAAACCTTTCAGGGGAGCAGTTGCAACCTTTTGGCACCATTTTTGAGTGAATTGCCGAAAGTCAGATTTTTGCTGAAATTGTGACCTCGGGGCTTAGGGATTTTTTCAAAAAATCTTTTTCTGCCGGTTAAGTTGTCGAGCGCTGATTTTTTTTCCTGTGATAAAAAGCCTTCTGTTTCGACCACCAAACCTTTCAGGGGAGCAGTTGCAACCGTTTGGCAGCATTTTTGAGTCAATTGGAGAACTTCACATTTTTTATGAAATTGTGACCCGGGGCTTAGGGATTTCTTCAAAAAATCTTTTTCTGCCGGTTAAGTTGTCGAGGGCTGATTTCTTTTCCAGTGATAAAAAGCCTTCTGTTTCGACCACCAAACCTTTGAGGGGAGCATTTGAAACCTTTTGGCACCATTTTTGAGTGAATTGCCGAAAGTCAGATTTTTGCTGAAATTGTGACCCCGGGGTTAGGGATTTTTTCAAAAAATCTTTTTCTGCCGGTTAAGTTGTCGAGGGCTGATTTCTTTTCCTGTGATAAAAAGCCTTCTGTTTCGACCACCAAACCTTTCAGCGGAGGAGTTGCAACCGTTTGGCAGCATTTTTGAGTCAATTGGAGAACTTCAGATTTTTGATGAAATTGTGACCCCGGGGCTTAGGGATTTTTTCAAAAAATCTTTTTCTGCCGGTTAAGTTGTCGAGAGCTGATTTCTTTTCCTGTGATAAAAAGCCTTCTGTTTCGACCACCAAACCTTTCAGGGGAGGAGTTGCAACCGTTTGGCAGCATTTTTGAGTCAATTGGAGAACTTCAGATTTTTGATGAAATTGTGACCCCGGGGCTTAGGGATTTTTTAAAAAAATCTTTTTCTGCCGGTTAAGTTGTCGAGGGCTGATTTCTTTTCCAGTGATAAAAAGCCTTCTGTTTCGACCACCAAACCTTTCAGGGGAGCATTTGAAACCTTTTGGGACCATTTTTGAGTGAATTGCCGAAAGTCAGATTTTTGCTGAAATTGTGACCCCGGGGTTAGGGATTTTTACAAAAAATCTTTTTCTGCCGGTTATGTTGTCGAGGGCTGATTTCTTTTCCTGTGATAAAAAGCCTTCTGTTTCGACCACCAAACCTTTCAGGGGAGGAGTTGCAACCGTTTGGCAGCATTTTTGAGTCAATTGGAGAACTTCAGATTTTTGATGAAATCGTGACCCCGGGGCTTAGGGATTTTTTAAAAAAATCTTTTTTTGCCGGTTAAGTTGTCGAAGGCTGATTTCTTTTCCTGTGATAAAAAGCCTTCTGTTTCGACCACCAAACCTTTCAGGGGAGCATTTGAAACCTTTTGGCACCATTTTTGAATGAATTGCCGAAAGTCAGATTTTTGCTGAAATTGTGACCCCGGGGCTTAGGGATTTTTTCAAAATATCTTTTTCTGCCGGTTAAGTTGTCGAGGGCTGATTTCTTTTCCTGTGATAAAAAGCCTTCTGTTTCGACCACCAAACCTTTCAGGGGAGGAGTTGCAACCGTTTGGCAGCATTTTTGAGTCAATTGGAGAACTTCAGATTTTTTATGAAATTGTGACCCCGGGGCTTAGGGATTTTTTCAAAAAATCTTTTTCTGCCGGTTAAGTTGTCGAGAGCTGATTTCTTTTCCTGTGATAAAAAGCCTTCTGTTTCGACCACCAAACCTTTCAGGGGAGGAGTTGCAACCGTTTGGCAGCATTTTTGAGTCAATTGGAGAACTTCAGATTTTTGATGAAATTGTGACCCCGGGGCTTAGGGATTTTTTAAAAAAATCTTTTTCTGCCGGTTAAGTTGTCGAGGGCTGATTTCTTTTCCTGTGATAAAAAGCCTTCTGTTTCGACCACCAAACCTTTCAGGGGAGGAGTTGCAACCGTTTGGCAGCATTTTTGAGTCAATTGGAGAACTTCAGATTTTTGATGAAATTGTGACCCCGGGGCTTAGGGATTTTTTCAAAAAATCTTTTTCTGCCGGTTAAGTTGTCGAGAGCTGATTTCTTTTCCTGTGATAAAAAGCCTTCTGTTTCGACCACCAAACCTTTCAGGGGAGGAGTTGCAACCGTTTGGCAGCATTTTTGAGTCAATTGGAGAACTTCAGATTTTTGATGAAATTGTGACCCCGGGGCTTAGGGATTTTTTAAAAAAATCTTTTTCTGCCGGTTAAGTTGTCGAGGGCTGATTTCTTTTCCTGTGATAAAAAGCCTTCTGTTTCGACCACCAAACCTTTCAGGGGAGCATTTGAAACCTTTTGGCACCATTTTTGAGTGAATTGCCGAAAGTCAGATTTTTGCTGAAATTGTGACCCCGGGGTTAGGGATTTTTTCAAAAAATCTTTTTCTGCCGGTTAAGTTGTCGAGGGCTGATTTCTTTTCCTGTGATAAAAAGCCTTCTGTTTCGACCACCAAACCTTTCAGGGGAGGAGTTGCAACCGTTTGGCAGCATTTTTGAGTCAATTGGAGAACTTCAGATTTTTGATGAAATTGTGACCCCGGGGCTTAGGGATTTTTTCAAAAAATCTTTTTCTGCCGGTTAAGTTGTCGAGGGCTGATTTCTTTTCCTGTGATAAAAAGCCTTCTGTTTCGACCACCAAACCTTTCAGGGGAGCATTTGAAACCTTTTGGCACCATTTTTGAATGAATTGCCGAAAGTCAGATTTTTGCTGAAATTGTGGCCCCGGGGCTTAGGGATTTTTTCAAAAAATCTTTTTCTGCCGGTTAAGTTGTCGAGGGCTGATTTCTTTTCCTGTGATAAAAAGCCTTCTGTTTCGACCACCAAACCTTTCAGGGGAGCAGTTGCAACCGTTTGGCAGCATTTTTGAGTCAATTGGAGAACTTGACATTTTTTATGAAATTGTGACCCCGGGGCTGAGGGATTTTTTCAAAAAATCTTTTTCTGCCGGTTAAGTTGTCGAGGGCTGATTTCTTTTCCAGTGATAAAAAGCCTTCTTTTTCGACCACCAAAACTTTCAGGGGAGCATTGGAAACCTTTTGGCACCATTTTTGAGTGAATTGCCGAAAGTCAGATTTTTGCTGAAATTGTGACCCCGGGCTTAGGGATTTTTACAAAAAATCTTTTTCTGCCGGTTATGTTGTCGAGGGCTGATTTCTTTTCCTGTGATAAAAAGCCTTCTGTTTCGACCACCAAACCTTTCAGGGGAGGAGTTGCAACCGTTTGGCAGCATTTTTGAGTCAATTGGAGAACTTCAGATTTTTGATGAAATTGTGACCCCGGGGCTTAGGGATTTTTTCAAAAAATCTTTTTCTGCCGGTTAAGTTGTCGAGGGCTGATTTCTTTTCCTGTGATAAAAAGCCTTCTGTTTCGACCACCAAACCTTTCAGGGGAGCATTTGAAACCTTTTGGCACCATTTTTGAGTGAATTGCCGAAAGTCAGATTTTTGCTGAAATTGTGACCCCGGGGTTAGGGATTTTTTCAAAAAATCTTTTTCTGCCGGTTAAGTTGTCGAGGGCTGATTTCTTTTCCTGTGATAAAAAGCCTTCTGTTTCGACCACCAAACCTTTCAGGGGAGGAGTTGCAACCGTTTGGCAGCATTTTTGAGTCAATTGGAGAACTTCAGATTTTTGATGAAATTGTGACCCCGGGGCTTAGGGATTTTTTCAAAAAATCTTTTTCTGCCGGTTAAGTTGTCGAGGGCTGATTTCTTTTCCTGTGATAAAAAGCCTTCTGTTTCGACCACCAAACCTTTCAGGGGAGCATTTGAAACCTTTTGGCACCATTTTTGAATGAATTGCCGAAAGTCAGATTTTTGCTGAAATTGTGGCCCCGGGGCTTAGGGATTTTTTCAAAAAATCTTTTTCTGCCGGTTAAGTTGTCGAGGGCTGATTTCTTTTCCTGTGATAAAAAGCCTTCTGTTTCGACCACCAAACCTTTCAGGGGAGCAGTTGCAACCGTTTGGCAGCATTTTTGAGTCAATTGGAGAACTTGACATTTTTTATGAAATTGTGACCCCGGGGCTGAGGGATTTTTTCAAAAAATCTTTTTCTGCCGGTTAAGTTGTCGAGGGCTGATTTCTTTTCCAGTGATAAAAAGCCTTCTTTTTCGACCACCAAAACTTTCAGGGGAGCATTGGAAACCTTTTGGCACCATTTTTGAGTGAATTGCCGAAAGTCAGATTTTTGCTGAAATTGTGACCCCGGGCTTAGGGATTTTTACAAAAAATCTTTTTCTGCCGGTTATGTTGTCGAGGGCTGATTTCTTTTCCTGTGATAAAAAGCCTTCTGTTTCGACCACCAAACCTTTCAGGGGAGGAGTTGCAACCGTTTGGCAGCATTTTTGAGTCAATTGGAGAACTTCAGATTTTTGATGAAATTGTGACCCCGGGGCTTAGGGATTTTTTCAAAAAATCTTTTTCTGCCGGTTAAGTTGTCGAGGGCTGATTTCTTTTCCAGTGATAAAAAGCCTTCTGTTTCGACCACCAAACCTTTCAGGGGAGCATTTGAAACCTTTTGGCACCATTTTTGAGTGAATTGCCGAAAGTCAGATTTTTGCTGAAATTGTGACCCCGGGGTTAGGGATTTTTTCAAAAAATCTTTTTCTGCCGGTTAAGTTGTCGAGGGCTGATTTCTTTTCCTGTGATAAAAAGCCTTCTGTTTCGACCACCAAACCTTTCAGGGGAGGAGTTGCAACCGTTTGGCAGCATTTTTCAGTCAATTGGAGAACTTCAGATTTTTGATGAAATTGTGACCCCGGGGCTTAGGGATTTTTTCAAAAAATCTTTTTCTGCCGGTTAAGTTGTCGAGGGCTGATTTCTTTTCCTGTGATAAAAAGCCTTCTGTTTCGACCACCAAACCTTTCAGGGGAGCATTTGAAACCTTTTGGCACCATTTTTGAATGAATTGCCGAAAGTCAGATTTTTGCTGAAATTGTGACCCCGGGGCTTAGGGATTTTTTCAAAAAATCTTTTTCTGCCGGTTAAGTTGTCGAGGGCTGATTTCTTTTCCTGTGATAAAAAGCCTTCTGTTTCGACCACCAAACCTTTCAGGGGAGCAGTTGCAACCTTTTGGCACCATTTTTGAGTGAATTGCCGAAAGTCAGATTTTTGCTGAAATTGTGACCTCGGGGCTTAGGGATTTTTTCAAAAAATCTTTTTCTGCCGGTTAAGTTGTCGAGCGCTGATTTTTTTTCCTGTGATAAAAAGCCTTCTGTTTCGACCACCAAACCTTTCAGGGGAGCAGTTGCAACCGTTTGGCAGCATTTTTGAGTCAATTGGAGAACTTCACATTTTTTATGAAATTGTGACCCGGGGCTTAGGGATTTCTTCAAAAAATCTTTTTCTGCCGGTTAAGTTGTCGAGGGCTGATTTCTTTTCCAGTGATAAAAAGCCTTCTGTTTCGACCACCAAACCTTTGAGGGGAGCATTTGAAACCTTTTGGCACCATTTTTGAGTGAATTGCCGAAAGTCAGATTTTTGCTGAAATTGTGACCCCGGGGTTAGGGATTTTTTCAAAAAATCTTTTTCTGCCGGTTAAGTTGTCGAGGGCTGATTTCTTTTCCTGTGATAAAAAGCCTTCTGTTTCGACCACCAAACCTTTCAGCGGAGGAGTTGCAACCGTTTGGCAGCATTTTTGAGTCAATTGGAGAACTTCAGATTTTTGATGAAATTGTGACCCCGGGGCTTAGGGATTTTTTCAAAAAATCTTTTTCTGCCGGTTAAGTTGTCGAGAGCTGATTTCTTTTCCTGTGATAAAAAGCCTTCTGTTTCGACCACCAAACCTTTCAGGGGAGGAGTTGCAACCGTTTGGCAGCATTTTTGAGTCAATTGGAGAACTTCAGATTTTTGATGAAATTGTGACCCCGGGGCTTAGGGATTTTTTAAAAAAATCTTTTTCTGCCGGTTAAGTTGTCGAGGGCTGATTTCTTTTCCAGTGATAAAAAGCCTTCTGTTTCGACCACCAAACCTTTCAGGGGAGCATTTGAAACCTTTTGGGACCATTTTTGAGTGAATTGCCGAAAGTCAGATTTTTGCTGAAATTGTGACCCCGGGGTTAGGGATTTTTTCAAAAAATCTTTTTCTGCCGGTTAAGTTGTCGAGGGCTGATTCCTTTTCCTGTGATAAAAAGCCTTCTGTTTCGACCACCAAACCTTTCAGGGGAGGAGTTGCAACCGTTTGGCAGCATTTTTGAGTCAATTGGAGAACTTCAGATTTTTGATGAAATTGTGACCCCGGGGCTTAGGGATTTTTTCAAAAAATCTTTTTCTGCCGGTTAAGTTGTCGAGAGCTGATTTCTTTTCCTGTGATAAAAAGCCTTCTGTTTCGACCACCAAACCTTTCAGGGGAGGAGTTGCAACCGTTTGGCAGCATTTTTGAGTCAATTGGAGAACTTCAGATTTTTGATGAAATTGTGACCCCGGGGCTTAGGGATTTTTTAAAAAAATCTTTTTCTGCCGGTTAAGTTGTCGAGGGCTGATTTCTTTTCCAGTGATAAAAAGCCTTCTGTTTCGACCACCAAACCTTTCAGGGGAGCAGTTGCAACCGTTTGGCAGCATTTTTGAGTCAATTGGAGAACTTCAGATTTTTGATGAAATTGTGACCCCGGGGCTTAGGGATTTTTTCAAAAAATCTTTTTCTGCCGGTTAAGTTGTCGAGGGCTGATTTCTTTTCCTGTGATAAAAAGCCTTCTGTTTCGACCACCAAACCTTTCAGGGGAGCATTTGAAACCTTTTGGCACCATTTTTGAATGAATTGCCGAAAGTCAGATTTTTGCTGAAATTGTGGCCCCGGGGCTTAGGGATTTTTTCAAAAAATCTTTTTCTGCCGGTTAAGTTGTCGAGGGCTGATTTCTTTTCCTGTGATAAAAAGCCTTCTGTTTCGACCACCAAACCTTTCAGGGGAGCAGTTGCAACCGTTTGGCAGCATTTTTGAGTCAATTGGAGAACTTGACATTTTTTATGAAATTGTGACCCCGGGGCTGAGGGATTTTTTCAAAAAATCTTTTTCTGCCGGTTAAGTTGTCGAGGGCTGATTTCTTTTCCAGTGATAAAAAGCCTTCTTTTTCGACCACCAAAACTTTCCGGGGAGCATTGGAAACCTTTTGGCACCATTTTTGAGTGAATTGCCGAAAGTCAGATTTTTGCTGAAATTGTGACCCCGGGCTTAGGGATTTTTACAAAAAAATTTTTTCTGCCGGTTATGTTGTCGAGGGCTGATTTCTTTTCCTGTGATAAAAAGCCTTCTGTTTCGACCACCAAACCTTTCAGGGGAGGAGTTGCAACCGTTTGGCAGCATTTTTGAGTCAATTGGAGAACTTCAGATTTTTGATGAAATTGTGACCCCGGGGCTTAGGGATTCTTTCAAAAAATCTTTTTCTGCCGGTTAAGTTGTCGAGGGCTGATTTCTTTTCCAGTGATAAAAAGCCTTCTGTTTCGACCACCAAACCTTTCAGGGGAGCATTTGAAACCTTTTGGCACCATTTTTGAGTGAATTGCCGAAAGTCAGATTTTTGCTGAAATTGTGACCCCGGGGTTAGGGATTTTTTCAAAAAATCTTTTTCTGCCGGTTAAGTTGTCGAGGGCTGATTTCTTTTCCTGTGATAAAAAGCCTTCTGTTTCGACCACCAAACCTTTCAGGGGAGGAGTTGCAACCGTTTGGCAGCATTTTTGAGTCAATTGGAGAACTTCAGATTTTTGATGAAATTGTGACCTCGGGGCTTAGGGATTTTTTCAAAAAATCTTTTTCTGCCGGTTAAGTTGTCGAGGGCTGATTTCTTTTCCTGTGATAAAAAGCCTTCTGTTTCGACCACCAAACCTTTCAGGGGAGCATTTGAAACCTTTTGGCACCATTTTTGAGTGAATTGCCGAAAGTCAGATTTTTGCTGAAATTGTGACCCCGGGGCTTAGGGATTTTTTCAAAAAATCTTTTTCTGCCGGTTAAGTTGTCGAGGGCTGATTTCTTTTCCTGTGATAAAAAGCCTTCTGTTTCGACCACCAAACGTTTCAGGGGAGGAGTTGCAACCGTTTGGCAGCATTTTTGAGTCAATTGGAGAACTTCAGATTTTTGATGAAATTGTGACCCTGGGGCTTAGGGATTTTTTCAAAAAATCTTTTTCTGCCGGTTAAGTTGTCGAGAGCTGATTTCTTTTCCTGTGATAAAAAGCCTTCTGTTTCGACCACCAAACCTTTCAGGGGAGGAGTTGCAACCGTTTGGCAGCATTTTTGAGTCAATTGGAGAACTTCAGATTTTTGATGAAATTGTGACCCCGGGGCTTAGGGATTTTTTAAAAAAATCTTTTTCTGCCGGTTAAGTTGTCGAGGGCTGATTTCTTTTCCAGTGATAAAAAGCCTTCTGTTTCGACCACCAAACCTTTCAGGGGAGCATTTGAAACCTTTTGGGACCATTTTTGAGTGAATTGCCGAAAGTCAGATTTTTGCTGAAATTGTGACCCCGGGGTTAGGGATTTTTTCAAAAAATCTTTTTCTGCCGGTTAAGTTGTCGAGGGCTGATTCCTTTTCCTGTGATAAAAAGCCTTCTGTTTCGACCACCAAACCTTTCAGGGGAGGAGTTGCAACCGTTTGGCAGCATTTTTGAGTCAATTGGAGAACTTCAGATTTTTGATGAAATTGTGACCCCGGGGCTTAGGGATTTTTTCAAAAAATCTTTTTCTGCCGGTTAAGTTGTCGAGAGCTGATTTCTTTTCCTGTGATAAAAAGCCTTCTGTTTCGACCACCAAACCTTTCAGGGGAGGAGTTGCAACCGTTTGGCAGCATTTTTGAGTCAATTGGAGAACTTCAGATTTTTGATGAAATTGTGACCCCGGGGCTTAGGGATTTTTTAAAAAAATCTTTTTCTGCCGGTTAAGTTGTCGAGGGCTGATTTCTTTTCCAGTGATAAAAAGCCTTCTGTTTCGACCACCAAACCTTTCAGGGGAGCATTTGAAACCTTTTGGCACCATTTTTGAGTGAATTGCCGAAAGTCAGATTTTTGCTGAAATTGTGACCCCGGGGTTAGGGATTTTTTCAAAAAATCTTTTTCTGCCGGTTAAGTTGTCGAGGGCTGATTTCTTTTCCTGTGATAAAAAGCCTTCTGTTTCGACCACCAAACCTTTCAGGGGAGCAGTTGCAACCGTTTGGCAGCATTTTTGAGTCAATTGGAGAACTTCAGATTTTTGATGAAATTGTGACCCCGGGGCTTAGGGATTTTTTCAAAAAATCTTTTTCTGCCGGTTAAGTTGTCGAGGGCTGATTTCTTTTCCTGTGATAAAAAGCCTTCTGTTTCGACCACCAAACCTTTCAGGGGAGCAGTTGCAACCTTTTGGCACCATTTTTGAGTGAATTGCCGAAAGTCAGATTTTTGCTGAAATTGTGACCTCGGGGCTTAGGGATTTTTTCAAAAAATCTTTTTCTGCCGGTTAAGTTGTCGAGCGCTGATTTTTTTTCCTGTGATAAAAAGCCTTCTGTTTCGACCACCAAACCTTTCAGGGGAGCAGTTGCAACCGTTTGGCAGCATTTTTGAGTCAATTGGAGAACTTCACATTTTTTATGAAATTGTGACCCCGGGGCTTAGGGATTTTTTCAAAAAATCTTTTTCTGCCGGTTAAGTTGTCGAGAGCTGATTTCTTTTCCTGTGATAAAAAGCCTTCTGTTTCGACCACCAAACCTTTCAGGGGAGGAGTTGCAACCGTTTGTCAGCATTTTTGAGTCAATTGGAGAACTTCAGATTTTTGATGAAATTGTGACCCCAGGGCTTAGGGATTTTTTAAAAAAATCTTTTTCTGCCGGTTAAGTTGTCGAGGGCTGATTTCTTTTCCTGTGATAAAAAGCCTTCTGTTTCGACCACCAAACCTTTCAGGGGAGGAGTTGCAACCTTTTGGCACCATTTTTGAGTGAATTGCCGAAAGTCAGATTTTTGCTGAAATTGTGACCTCGGGGCTTAGGGATTTTTTCAAAAAATCTTTTTCTGCCGGTTAAGTTGTCGAGCGCTGATTTTTTTTCCTGTGATAAAAAGCCTTCTGTTTCGACCACCAAACCTTTCAGGGGAGCAGTTGCAACCGTTTGGCAGCATTTTTGAGTCAATTGGAGAACTTCACATTTTTTATGAAATTGTGACCCGGGGCTTAGGGATTTCTTCAAAAAATCTTTTTCTGCCGGTTAAGTTGTCGAGAGCTGATTTCTTTTCCTGTGATAAAAAGCCTTCTGTTTCGACCACCAAACCTTTCAGGGGAGCATTTGAAACCTTTTGGCACCATTTTTGAGTCAATTGGAGAACTTCAGATTTTTGATGAAATTGTGACCCCGGGGCTTAGGGATTTTTTTAAAAAATCTTTTTCTGCCGGTTAAGTTGTCGAGGGCTGATTTCTTTTCCAGTGATAAAAAGCCTTCTGTTTCGACCACCAAACCTTTCAGGGGAGCATTTGAAACCTTTTGGGACCATTTTTGAGTGAATTGCCGAAAGTCAGATTTTTGCTGAAATTGTGACCACGGGGTTAGGGATTTTTTCAAAAAATCTTTTTCTGCCGGTTAAGTTGTCGAGGGCTGATTTCTTTTCCTGTGATAAAAAGCCTTCTGTTTCGACCACCAAACCTTTCAGGGGAGGAGTTGCAACCGTTTGGCAGCATTTTTGAGTCAATTGGAGAACTTCAGATTTTTGATGAAATTGTGACCCCGGGGCTTAGGGATTTTTTCAAAAAATCTTTTTCTGCCGGTTAAGTTGTCGAGAGCTGATTTCTTTTCCTGTGATAAAAAGCCTTCTGTTTCGACCACCAAACCTTTCAGGGGAGGAGTTGCAACCGTTTGTCAGCATTTTTGAGTCAATTGGAGAACTTCAGATTTTTGATGAAATTGTGACCCCAGGGCTTAGGGATTTTTTAAAAAAATCTTTTTCTGCCGGTTAAGTTGTCGAGGGCTGATTTCTTTTCCTGTGATAAAAAGCCTTCTGTTTCGACCACCAAACCTTTCAGGGGAGGAGTTGCAACCTTTTGGCACCATTTTTGAGTGAATTGCCGAAAGTCAGATTTTTGCTGAAATTGTGACCTCGGGGCTTAGGGATTTTTTCAAAAAATCTTTTTCTGCCGGTTAAGTTGTCGAGCGCTGATTTTTTTTCCTGTGATAAAAAGCCTTCTGTTTCGACCACCAAACCTTTCAGGGGAGCAGTTGCAACCGTTTGGCAGCATTTTTGAGTCAATTGGAGAACTTCACATTTTTTATGAAATTGTGACCCGGGGCTTAGGGATTTCTTCAAAAAATCTTTTTCTGCCGGTTAAGTTGTCGAGAGCTGATTTCTTTTCCTGTGATAAAAAGCCTTCTGTTTCGACCACCAAACCTTTCAGGGGAGCATTTGAAACCTTCTGGCACCATTTTTGAGTCAATTGGAGAACTTCAGATTTTTGATGAAATTGTGACCCCGGGGCTTAGGGATTTTTTAAAAAAATCTTTTTCTGCCGGTTAAGTTGTCGAGGGCTGATTTCTTTTCCAGTGATAAAAAGCCTTCTGTTTCGACCACCAAACCTTTCAGGGGAGCATTTGAAACCTTTTGGGACCATTTTTGAGTGAATTGCCGAAAGTCAGATTTTTGCTGAAATTGTGACCACGGGGTTAGGGATTTTTTCAAAAAATCTTTTTCTGCCGGTTAAGTTGTCGAGGGCTGATTTCTTTTCCTGTGATAAAAAGCCTTCTGTTTCGACCACCAAACCTTTCAGGGGAGGAGTTGCAACCGTTTGGCAGCATTTTTGAGTCAATTGGAGAACTTCAGATTTTTGATGAAATTGTGACCCCGGGGCTTAGGGATTTTTTCAAAAAATCTTTTTCTGCCGGTTAAGTTGTCGAGAGCTGATTTCTTTTCCTGTGATAAAAAGCCTTCTGTTTCGACCACCAAACCTTTCAGGGGAGGAGTTGCAACCGTTTGGCAGCATTTTTGAGTCAATTGGAGAACTTCAGATTTTTGATGAAATTGTGACCCCGGGGCTTAGGGATTTTTTAAAAAAATCTTTTTCTGCCGGTTAAGTTGTCGAGGGCTGATTTCTTTTCCAGTGATAAAAAGCCTTCTGTTTCGACCACCAAACCTTTCAGGGGAGCATTTGAAACCTTTTGGCACCATTTTTGAGTGAATTTCCGAAAGTCAGATTTTTGCTGAAATTGTGACCCCGGGGTTAGGGATTTTTTCAAAAAATCTTTTTCTGCCGGTTAAGTTGTCGAGAGCTGATTTCTTTTCCTGTGATAAAAAGCCTTCTGTTTCGACCACCAAACCTTTCAGGGGAGGAGTTGCAACCGTTTGGCAGCATTTTTGAGTCAATTGGAGAACTTCAGATTTTTGATGAAATTGTGACCCCGGGGCTTAGGGATTTTTTAAAAAAATCTTTTTCTGCCGGTTAAGTTGTCGAGGGCTGATTTCTTTTCCAGTGATAAAAAGCCTTCTGTTTCGACCACCAAACCTTTCAGGGGAGCATTTGAAACCTTTTGGCACCATTTTTGAGTGAATTGCCGAAAGTCAGATTTTTGCTGAAATTGTGACCCCGGGGTTAGGGATTTTTTCAAAAAATCTTTTTCTGCCGGTTAAGTTGTCGAGGGCTGATTTCTTTTCCAGTGATAAAAAGCCTTCTGTTTCGACCACCAAACCTTTCAGGGGAGGAGTTGCAACCGTTTGGCAGCATTTTTGAGTCAATTGGAGAACTTCAGATTTTTGATGAAATTGTGACCCCGGGGCTTAGGGAATTTTTCAAAAAATCTTTTTCTGCCGGTTAAGTTGTCGAGGGCTGATTTCTTTTCCTGTGATAAAAAGCCTTCTGTTTCGACCACCAAACCTTTCAGGGGAGGAGTTGCAACCGTTTGTCAGCATTTTTGAGTCAATTGGAGAACTTCAGATTTTTGATGAAATTGTGACCCCAGGGCTTAGGGATTTTTTAAAAAAATCTTTTTCTGCCGGTTAAGTTGTCGAGGGCTGATTTCTTTTCCTGTGATAAAAAGCCTTCTGTTTCGACCACCAAACCTTTCAGGGGAGGAGTTGCAACCTTTTGGCACCATTTTTGAGTGAATTGCCGAAAGTCAGATTTTTGCTGAAATTGTGACCTCGGGGCTTAGGGATTTTTTCAAAAAATCTTTTTCTGCCGGTTAAGTTGTCGAGCGCTGATTTTTTTTCCTGTGATAAAAAGCCTTCTGTTTCGACCACCAAACCTTTCAGGGGAGCAGTTGCAACCGTTTGGCAGCATTTTTGAGTCAATTGGAGAACTTCACATTTTTTATGAAATTGTGACCCGGGGCTTAGGGATTTCTTCAAAAAATCTTTTTCTGCCGGTTAAGTTGTCGAGAGCTGATTTCTTTTCCTGTGATAAAAAGCCTTCTGTTTCGACCACCAAACCTTTCAGGGGAGCATTTGAAACCTTTTGGCACCATTTTTGAGTCAATTGGAGAACTTCAGATTTTTGATGAAATTGTGACCCCGGGGCTTAGGGATTTTTAAAAAAAATCTTTTTCTGCCGGTTAAGTTGTCGAGGGCTGATTTCTTTTCCAGTGATAAAAAGCCTTCTGTTTCGACCACCAAACCTTTCAGGGGAGCATTTGAAACCTTTTGGGACCATTTTTGAGTGAATTGCCGAAAGTCAGATTTTTGCTGAAATTGTGACCACGGGGTTAGGGATTTTTTCAAAAAATCTTTTTCTGCCGGTTAAGTTGTCGAGGGCTGATTTCTTTTCCTGTGATAAAAAGCCTTCTGTTTCGACCACCAAACCTTTCAGGGGAGGAGTTGCAACCGTTTGGCAGCATTTTTGAGTCAATTGGAGAACTTCAGATTTTTGATGAAATTGTGACCCCGGGGCTTAGGGATTTTTTCAAAAAATCTTTTTCTGCCGGTTAAGTTGTCGAGAGCTGATTTCTTTTCCTGTGATAAAAAGCCTTCTGTTTCGACCACCAAACCTTTCAGGGGAGGAGTTGCAACCGTTTGGCAGCATTTTTGAGTCAATTGGAGAACTTCAGATTTTTGATGAAATTGTGACCCCGGGGCTTAGGGATTTTTTAAAAAAATCTTTTTCTGCCGGTTAAGTTGTCGAGGGCTGATTTCTTTTCCAGTGATAAAAAGCCTTCTGTTTCGACCACCAAACCTTTCAGGGGAGCATTTGAAACCTTTTGGCACCATTTTTGAGTGAATTTCCGAAAGTCAGATTTTTGCTGAAATTGTGACCCCGGGGTTAGGGATTTTTTCAAAAAATCTTTTTCTGCCGGTTAAGTTGTCGAGAGCTGATTTCTTTTCCTGTGATAAAAAGCCTTCTGTTTCGACCACCAAACCTTTCAGGGGAGGAGTTGCAACCGTTTGGCAGCATTTTTGAGTCAATTGGAGAACTTCAGATTTTTGATGAAATTGTGACCCCGGGGCTTAGGGATTTTTTAAAAAAATCTTTTTCTGCCGGTTAAGTTGTCGAGGGCTGATTTCTTTTCCAGTGATAAAAAGCCTTCTGTTTCGACCACCAAACCTTTCAGGGGAGGAGTTGCAACCGTTTGGCAGCATTTTTGAGTCAATTGGAGAACTTCAGATTTTTGATGAAATTGTGACCCCGGGGCTTAGGGAATTTTTCAAAAAATCTTTTTCTGCCGGTTAAGTTGTCGAGGGCTGATTTCTTTTCCTGTGATAAAAAGCCTTCTGTTTCGACCACCAAACCTTTCAGGGGAGGAGTTGCAACCGTTTGTCAGCATTTTTGAGTCAATTGGAGAACTTCAGATTTTTGATGAAATTGTGACCCCAGGGCTTAGGGATTTTTTAAAAAAATCTTTTTCTGCCGGTTAAGTTGTCGAGGGCTGATTTCTTTTCCTGTGATAAAAAGCCTTCTGTTTCGACCACCAAACCTTTCAGGGGAGGAGTTGCAACCTTTTGGCACCATTTTTGAGTGAATTGCCGAAAGTCAGATTTTTGCTGAAATTGTGACCTCGGGGCTTAGGGATTTTTTCAAAAAATCTTTTTCTGCCGGTTAAGTTGTCGAGCGCTGATTTTTTTTCCTGTGATAAAAAGCCTTCTGTTTCGACCACCAAACCTTTCAGGGGAGCAGTTGCAACCGTTTGGCAGCATTTTTGAGTCAATTGGAGAACTTCACATTTTTTATGAAATTGTGACCCGGGGCTTAGGGATTTCTTCAAAAAATCTTTTTCTGCCGGTTAAGTTGTCGAGAGCTGATTTCTTTTCCTGTGATAAAAAGCCTTCTGTTTCGACCACCAAACCTTTCAGGGGAGCATTTGAAACCTTTTGGCACCATTTTTGAGTCAATTGGAGAACTTCAGATTTTTGATGAAATTGTGACCCCGGGGCTTAGGGATTTTTTAAAAAAATCTTTTTCTGCCGGTTAAGTTGTCGAGGGCTGATTTCTTTTCCAGTGATAAAAAGCCTTCTGTTTCGACCACCAAACCTTTCAGGGGAGCATTTGAAACCTTTTGGGACCATTTTTGAGTGAATTGCCGAAAGTCAGATTTTTGCTGAAATTGTGACCACGGGGTTAGGGATTTTTTCAAAAAATCTTTTTCTGCCGGTTAAGTTGTCGAGGGCTGATTTCTTTTCCTGTGATAAAAAGCCTTCTGTTTCGACCACCAAACCTTTCAGGGGAGGAGTTGCAACCGTTTGGCAGCATTTTTGAGTCAATTGGAGAACTTCAGATTTTTGATGAAATTGTGACCCCGGGGCTTAGGGATTTTTTCAAAAAATCTTTTTCTGCCGGTTAAGTTGTCGAGAGCTGATTTCTTTTCCTGTGATAAAAAGCCTTCTGTTTCGACCACCAAACCTTTCAGGGGAGGAGTTGCAACCGTTTGGCAGCATTTTTGAGTCAATTGGAGAACTTCAGATTTTTGATGAAATTGTGACCCCGGGGCTTAGGGATTTTTTAAAAAAATCTTTTTCTGCCGGTTAAGTTGTCGAGGGCTGATTTCT
>NW_028148560.1:0-10000 GCF_965153285.1 Podarcis tiliguerta
TTCTTCCTTCTTTCCTTCCTTCCCTTCCTTCCTTCCTTCCTTCCTTCCCTTCCTTCCCTTTCCTTCCTTCCTTTTCTCCTTCCCTCCTTCCTTCCCTCCCTCCTTCCTTCCTTCTCTCCCCCTCTCTCCTTTCTTCCCTCCTTCCTTCCTTCCTTCTTTACTTCTCTCTCTCTCTCCCTCCTTCCTTCCTTCCTTCCTTCCTTCCTTCCTTCCTTCTTTTTTCCACTCCCTCCCTCCTTCCCTCCTTCCTTCTCTCCTTCCTTCCTTCCTTCCTTCCTTCCTTCCTTCCTTTTTCCCTCCCTTCTTCCTTCCTTCCCTCCCTCCCTCCTTCCTTCTTCTTTCTCTCTCTCTCTTCTTCCTTCCTTCCCTTTTTTCTCTTTCTTTCTTTCTTTCTTTCTTTCTTCCTTCCTTCCTTCCTTCCTTCCTTCCTTCCTTCCTTCCTTCCTCCCTCCCTCCCTCCCTCCTTCCTTCCTTCCTTCCTTCCTCCCTCCCTTCCTCCCTTCTTTTTCTCCTTCTCTCCTTCCTTCCTTCCTTCCTTCCTTCCCTCCCTCCTTCCTCCCTTCCTTCTTCTTTCTCTCTCTCTTTGTTTTCCTCCCTTCCTTCCCTCATTCCTTCCTTTCCTTTCCTTTCTTCCCTTTCCTTCCTTCTTTTTCTCCTTCCTTCCTTCCTTCCTTCCCTCCCTCATTCCTTCCTTCCTTCCTTCCTTCCTTCCTTCCTTTTTCCCTCCCTCCCTCCCTCCTTCCCTCCCTTCCTTCCTTCTCCTTTCTCTCTCTTTCTTTTCCTTCTTTCCTTCCCTTTTTTCTCTTTCTGTCTTTCTGTCTTTCTTCTCTCTCTCTCTCTCTATCTCTCTCTTTCTTTCTTTTCCTTCCCTCCTTCCTTCCTTCCCTCCCTCCCTCCCTCCTTCCCTCCCTCCTTCCCTTCTTCCTCCTTCCTTCCTTCCTTTTTTCTCTTTCTGTCTTTCTGTCTTTCTTCTCTCTCTCTCTCTCTCTCTCTCTCTCTTTCTTTCTTTTCCTTCCCTCCTTCCCTCCTTCCCTCCCTCCTTCCCTTCTTCCTCCTTCCTTCCTTCCTTCCTTCCCTCCTTCCTTCCCTCCCTCCTTCCTTCCTTCCTTCCTTCCTTCCTTCCTTCCTTCCCTCCTTCCTTCCTTCCCTCCCTCCTTCCTTCCTTCCCTCCCTCCCTCCACTTCCTTTTCTAACCCCGCCCCTTCCTCCCCGCAGGTCGTCCTCCGCCATTTCCGCCACATGGGGGTCCCGCCCCACATGCCGGGGGTCCGGCGCTACCTGGACGCCGCCAGGGGGGCCAGGGAATTCCGCTTCTCCTGCCCCACGGATCTGGAGGTCATCCAGACCTACAAGGAAGTCGTCCGGCCCATCTAGGGGGCTGCCCCACGGCGGGCCCATCACTTGGGGGGCTGGAGGACGGGGTCCTGGGGGGGAAGGAGAAAGCTGGTGGGGCTGGATACATAACTTGGGGGGCTGGAGGATGGGGTCCCGGGATCACATGGGCTGCCCCACAACTTGGGGGTGCCCCATGGCCGGCCCATCACTTGGGGGGCTGGAGGACGGGGTCCGGGTGGGGTGGGGAACTTCTGTGGGGCCGGACCCCTAACTTGGGGGGCTCAAGGATGGGGTCCCAGGGTCACATGGGGTGCCCCACAAGTTGGGGGGCTGGAGGACGGGGTCCTGGGGGGAAGGAGAAAGCTGGTGGGGCTGGGCACCTAACTTGGGGGTCACAAGGATGGGGTCCTGGTGGGGTGGGGAACTTCAGTGGGGCTGGTCCTCCCACTTGGGGGGCATAAGGACGGGGTCCGGGTGAGGGAGACCATCAGTGGGGCCAGACCCCTAACTTGGGGGGCACAAGGATGGGGTCCTGGTGGGGTGGGGACCCTCAGTGGGGCTGGACCCCTAACTTGGGGGGCTGGAGAGACCCCTGGTTGACCAACTTGGGGGGCAGAAGGATGGGGTCCGGGCGACCTAGACCCCATGGTGTGGGTGGTTATCCAACTTGGGGGTCACGAGGACAGGGGGGTGACCCAGGATCACATGGGGTGCCCCACAACTTGGGGGGCTGGAGGACAGGGTCCTGGTGGGGTGGGGAACTTCAGTGGGGCTGGACCCCTAACTTGGGGGGCTGGAGGATGGGGTGGTGACCACTGGTGGGGCCGGTCCTCCAACTTGGGGGGCACAAGGATGGGGTCCCGGGATCCCATGGGCTGCCCCATGACTTGGGGCTGCCCCACGGCCGGCCCATCACTTGGGGGGCTGGAGGACGGGGTCCTGGGGGGGGGAAGGAGAAAGCTGGTGGGGCTGGACACCTAACTTGGGGGGCTGGAAGATGGGGGGCACAAGGATGGGGTCCTGGGATCAGATGGGCTGCCCCACAACTTGGGGGGCTGGAGGACAGGGTCCTGGTGGGGTGGGGAACGTCAGTGGGGCCGGACCCCTAACTTGGGGGGCACAAGGGCGGGGTCTCAGTGGGGGATACCACAGGTGGGGCTGGACCCCTAACTTGGAGGGCTGGAGGATGGGGTGGTGACCACTGGTGGGGCCGGTCCTCCTAGTTGGGTGTCACAAGAATGGGGTCCTGGGATCCCATGGGGTGCCCCACAACTTGGGGGGCTGGAGGACGAGGTCCTGGTGGGGTGGGGAACTTCAGTGGGGCCGGACCCCCAACTTGGGGGGCACAAGGATGGGGTCCCGGGATCAGATGGGGTGCCCCACAACTTGGGGGGCTGGCTCAGAAGACAGAATTAATCATCATGTGCTTGAAGACTTTAATTGAATAATTTCCCTTTGGATAAATGATTTTTTCCCTGTAATAATTGAATAATCATGACCTTTAATTGAATTATTTTCCTGTAATAATTGTAAATCATGTTCTTTAATTGAATTATTGAATTATTAATTGAATTATTTTCCTGTAATAATTGAATAATCATGTCCTTTAATTGAATTATTGAATTATTAATTGAACTATTTTCCTGTAATAATTGAATAATCATGTCCTTTAATTGAATTATTGAATTATTAATTGAACTATTTTCCTGTAATAATTGAATAATCATGTCCTTTAATTGAATTATTGAATTATTAATTGAACTATTTTCCTGTAATAATTGAATAATCATGTCCTTTAATTGAATTATTGAATTATTAATTGAACTATTTTCCTGTAATAATTGAATAATCATGTCCTTTAATTGAATTATTGAATTATTAATTGAACTATTTTCCTGTAATAATTGAATAATCATGTCCTTTAATTGAATTATTGAATTATTAATTGAACTATTTTCCTGTAATAATTGAATAATCATGTCCTTTAATTGAATAATTTTCCTGTAATAATTGAGTAATCATGTACTTTAATTGAATTATTTTCCTGTAATAATTGAATAATTGTGTCTTTTAATTGAATTATTTTCCTGTAATAATTGAATAATCATGTACTTAATTGAATTATTTTCCTGTAATAATTTAATCATTTTCTGTAATCATTTAATAATTGTTCAATCATAATTTTATTTTTTCTGTAATCATTTAATAATCATGTGCTTTAATTCTTTAATTGAATAATTGAATAATTTTCCTGTAATCAATTAATAATCATGTCCTTTATCATTATCATGAAATTATTAAAGTATTAATTTCCCTTTAATAATTGAATAATCTAATTGAATATTTTTCCTGTAATAATTGAATAATCATGTACTTTAATAATTTAATAACTTTCCTGTAATAATTGAATAATCATGTACTTTAATAATTGAATAATTTTCCTGTAATAATTGAATAATCATGTATTTCATTACTTTAATAATTTTCCTGTAATAATTGAATAATCATGTAATTGAATATTTTTCCTGTAATAATTTAATAATCATGTCCTTTAATTGAATTATTTTCCTGTAATAATTGAATAATCATGTACTTAATTGAATTATTTTCCTGTAATAATTGAATAATCATGTACTTAATTGAATAATTTTCCTGTAATAATTGAGTAATCATGTACTTAATTTAATAATTTTCCTGTAATTATTGAATAATCATGTCCTTTAATTGAATAATTTTCCTGTAATAATTGAATAATCATGTCCTTTCATTGAATCATTTTCCTGTAATAATTGAATAATAATGTCCTTTAATTGAATCATTTTCCTGTAATAATTGAATATTATTTAATAATAAAAGTATTTAATAATAAAATAAATATGGAATAAAAATGGAAATTTTATGGAAATTTATTCACGTTCCGGAAGAAATATGGAAATTATGGAGATTTATTCGCGTTACGGAAATGGCAAAATAAATCAAGATATAATATAATATAATGGAAATTCAGAAATAATAGGAATAATAATTAATAATCATAATTAAAAACACAGGGATTCAGGCGTCTTCGAAATCTACGCCGGTCGGAGTTTTCTTGCTAGGAAGAGAAATAATGATCATGATAAAATAATAATAATAATAATAATAATAATAATAATAATAATAAATAATAATAATATGAATAAAATATTGATAATAATCATCAAAATAAATTAATAATAATGATATATAATAATAATATGAACAAAATATCAATAATAATCTATCAAAATAAATGAATAATATGAATAAATATGAATAATATGAATAAAATATCGATAATAATGATCATCAAAATAAAACAAGAATAATAAATAATATAAATAAAATAATCTCGGTAATTATCACAAATATAATGCAAATAATATTGATCATCATCATCATCACAAAATTGAAATAAAACTAATAATGAAAAATAACAATAATGTGAATAAAACATCGATAATAATTATCGTCAAAATAAAACAATAATAATATATAATAATAACATAAATGAAATAATCTCGATAATTATCACAAATATAATGCAAATAAAATCGACAATCATCATCATCACAAAATTGAAATAAAACTAATAAAAAAATAATTAACAATAATAATGTGAATAAAACATCAATAATAATTATCATCAAAATAAAACAATAATAATATATAATAATAACAAAAATAAAATAATCTCGATAATGATCACAAGTATAATGCAAATAATATCGATCATCATCATCATAAAATTGAAATAAAACTCATAATGAAAAATAACAATAATAATGTGAATAAAACATCGATAATAATTATCGTCAATATAAAACAACAATAATCATATATTATAATAATTAATGATATAAACAAAATAATACCGATAATTCACATGATAAAATGAAAATTAATAGATCACATACATAATATTTATCATTATCATAAAATTAAAATAACATTAATAATAATAGATAATTAATAATAATAATGTGAATAATAATGTTAATAATAATAATAATGTGAATAATAATGTTAATGTTAATAATAATAATAATGTGAATAATAATGTTAATGTTAATAATAATAATAGTAATATAATAATGATGATGATAATAATAATAATAATAAAGTAATATGATATAATATAATATAATATAATATAATATAATATAATATAATATAATATAATATGATATGATAATAGTAATAGTAGTAATAGTAGTAATAGTAATAATAGTAATAGTAATAGTAATACAATAATAATAATAATAATAATAATAATAATAATAATAATAATAATAATATTACCGGACGAATCCAGGGTTGATTAACGACTCTCCAGGAAGTTTCCTCTTGCCGGATCCGGTCCTGATCTTTCCCGGGTTTGGTTCTGGAAGCAGGAGAAGATTCCGGAAATTTCCAAAGCTGGCTCCGCCCCCAAAGCCAATACGGAGAGAGGGCAGCACTTCCTGTTCTCCCGTGGAACTTCCTGTCCTCGCTCAGAGCTAACTTCCTGTCCTCTCTCAGAGCTCACTTCCTGTTCTCCCCCGGAACTTCCTGCCCTCGCTCAGAGCTAACTTCCTGTCCTTGCCAGGAACTTCCTGCCCTCGCTCAGAGATCACTTCCTGTCCTCGCCCGGAACTTCCTGCCCTCGCTCAGAGCTCACTTCCTGTCCCCGCCCGGAACTTCCTGCCCTCGCTCAGGGCTAACTTCCTGTCCTCGCCCGGAACTTCCTGCTCTCCCCCGGAACTTCCTGCCCTCGCTCAAAGCTAACTTCCTGTTCTCCCCCTGAACTTCCTGCCCTCGCACAGAGCTTCCTGCCCAACCTCCTGCCCTTGCCCAGAACTTCCTGCCCAACTTCCTGCACTTGCCCAGAATGTCCTGCCCAACTTCCTGCCCTCGCCCAGAACTTCCTGCCCAACTTCCTGCCCTTGTTGAGAATTTCCTGCCCAACTTCCTGCGCTCGCCCAGAACTTCCTGCCCTCGCTCAGAGCTAACTTCCTGTCCTTACCCGGAACTTCCTGCCCTCACCCAGAACTTCCTGCCCTCGCTCAGAGCTAACTTCCTGTCCTTGCCCGGAACTTCCTGCCCTCACCCAGAACGTCCTGCCCAACTTCTCACCCAGAACAACTTCCTGTCCTCGCCCACAACTTCCTGTCTTCGCCCGGAACTTCCTGCCCTCGCACAAAGCTTCCTGCCCAACTTCCTACCCTCACCCAGAACTTCCTGTCCTCGCCCAGAACTTCCTGCCCTGGCTTACAACTTCCTGCCCTCACTCAAAGCTTCCTGCCCAACTTCCTGCCCTCACTCAGAACAACTTCCTGCCCTCACCCGAACAACTTCCTGCCCTCGCCCAGAACTTCCTGCCCTCGCTTTCAACTTCCTGCCCTTGCCCAGAGCTTCCTGCCCAACTTCTCACCCAGAGCAACTTCCTGTCCTCGCCCAGAACTTCCTGTCCTCGCCCGGAACTTCCTGCCCTCGCCCAAAGCTTCCTGCCCAACTTCCTACCCTCACCCAGAACTTCCTGCCCTCACCCGAACAACTTCCTGCCCTCGCCCAGAACTTCCTGCCCTCGCTTACAACTTCCTGCCCTTGCCCAGAGCTTCCTGCCCAACTTCTCACCCAGAGCAACTTCCTGTCCTCGCCCAGAACTTCCTGTCCTCGCCCGGAACTTCCTGCCCTCGCCCAAAGCTTCCTGCCCAACTTCCTACCCTCACCCAGAACTTCCTGCCCTCACCCGAACAACTTCCTGCCCTCGCCCAGAACTTCCTGCCCTCGCTTACAACTTCCTGCCCTTGCCCAGAGCTTCCTGCCCAACTTCTCACCCAGAACAACTTCCTGTCCTCGCCCGGAACTTCCTGCCCTCGCCCAAAGCTTCCTGCCCAACTTCCTACCCTCACCCAGAACTTCCTGCCCTCGCTCAGAGCTTACTGCCCAACTTCATGCCCTCACCCAGAACTTCCTGCCCAATTTCCTGCCCTCGCCCAGAGCTTCCTGCCCAACTTCATGCCCTCGCCCAGAGCTTCCTGCCCAACTTCCTGCCCTTTCTCAGAACTTCCTCTCCTCGCTCAGAACTTCCTGCCCTCGCCCAGAACTTCCTGCCCTCGCCCAGAACTTCCTGCCCTCACCCAGAACTTCCTGCCCTCGCTCAGAGATTCCTGCCCAACTTCCTGCCCTTGCCCAGAGCTTCCTGCCCAACTTCCTGCCCTCGCTCAGAGCTTCCTGCCCAACTTCCTGCCCTCACTCAGAACTTCCTGTGCTCACTCCGAACTTCCTGTCCTCGCCCGGAACTTCCTGCCCTCACCCAGAACTTCCTGCCCACGCTTACAACTTCCTGTCCTCGCCCAGAACTTCCTGCCCTCACCCATAACTTCCTGCCCAGCTTCCTGCCCTTGCTGAGAATTTCCTGCCCAACTTCCTGCGCTCGCCCAGAACTTCGTGCCCAAATTAATAAATAATAATAATAATAATGTGTGTAGCTTTGATAAATGAGAAATAAATTATTATGATGATGATTATTACTATTATAATATATATATATATATATATATATATATATATATACACACTATTATTATTATTAATAATAATAGTAATAATAATAGTAATAATTATTATTACCAGGTGCAAAGGGACCCCGACCCGTTTGGATGTCCTTCCTGGGGCTCCCGATCCGCGACGGAGCAGCACCTTCTGCGGAGACAAACATTTATTATTATTATTATTATTATTATTATTATTATTATTATTCCTTATATATATAATATATTTATATTATTATTATTCCTTATATTATATTATATTATATTATATTATATTATATTGTATTATAATACGCTGCCCATCTGGATGGCTATCCCTATTATTATTATTATTATTCCTTATGTGTATAATATATTATTATTATTATTATTAATTATTATTATTATTATTATTATTAATTGGGAAAGCCATTCAGATGGGTGGGGTATGAGGAATAAAATGGTTGTTGTTGTTATTGTTCTTGTATTATTTTATTCCTTATACCCCACCCATCGGGATGGCTTTCCCGGACGGAGAGTCGGGGGGTCTGGGTCTCAAAGGCGTCTCTGGGGAGAATGGTGGTGATAATGATAATAATAATAATAAAATAATAATAATAATAATAATTGGGAAAGCCATCCAGATGGGTGGGGTATTAATAACAGTAACAACAATAACAACTTTATTCCTTCTAGCCTTCCCATCTGGATGGCTTTCCATATTATTATTATTATTATTATTATTATTATTATTATTCCTTATATATATAATATATTTATATTATTATAATATAATATAATATAATATAATATAATATAATATAATATAATATAATAATATAATATAATATAATATAATATAATATAATATAATATAATATAATATAATATAATAATATAATATAATATAATATAATATAATATAATATAATATAATATAATATAATATATACTATATTATATTTCCTTATATTTATAATATATTTATATTATATTATATGATTATTATTCCTTATATTTATATTATATTATATTATATTATATTATATTATAATTATTCCTTATATTTATAATATATTTGTATTATATTATAATATATTATTATTATTATTATTCCTTATATATATATTCCTTACACCCCACCCATCTGGATTGCTTTCCCTATTATTCTTATTATTATTATTCCTTATATATATATTTATATAATATATTTACATTATATTATATTATATTATATTATATTATATTATATTATATTATATTATATTATATTATATTATATTATATTATATATTATTATATTATATTATATTATATTATATTATATTATATATTATTATATATTATTATATATTATTATATTATATTATATATTATTATATTATATTATATATTATTATTTTATATATTATTATATTATATTATATTATTTTATATATTATTATATTATATTATATTATATTATATTATATTATATTATATTATATTATAATTATTCCTTATATATAATATATTTACATATTATTATTATTATTATTATTATTATTATTATTATTATTATTCCATATATATAATTCCTTATACCCCACTCATCTGGATGGCTTTCCCTATTATTATTATTATTATTACTACTACTACTACTTATTATTATTATTATTACTACTACTACCACTACTACTACTATTATTACTACTATTACTACTACTATTACTATTACCCACCTCCCAGCCGCCTCTCCAGCTCGCGCACGCGGGCCGCCATTATTATTATTATTATTATTATTATTATTATTATTCCTTATATATATAAAATATATTATTATTATTATTACTACTACTACTACTATTACTACTACTATTACCCACCTCCCAGCCGCCTCTCCAGCTCTCGCACCCGGGCCGCCAGCCCAAAGAGCAGCTCTCGCACTCGCTCCCGGGCCCGGGAGGCGGGGTCTCGGCGGAGGTCGAAGGTCAGGGGCTCTCGGCCATCTTGGAAGGTCAGGGTGGCCTCAGTTTCCCGGACGGAGAGGCGGGGGGTCTGGGTCTCGAAGGCGTCTCTGGGGAGAATGATAATAATAATAATAATAATAGATTAATAATAATAATAATAATAATAATAGATAATAATAGATG